>NC_089257.1:78836983-79136983 GCF_963930625.1 Muntiacus reevesi
ACAATAAATGAATAAGTTGTGTGATGTTTATACAAGAAACACTATCAGCAATAAAAACAAATGAACTACAGCTATGCAAACTACATTGGTCCATCTTACAGCTCCTAAGAAAATAAAATAACCTAGATATGAAAATTATACTTCCTCTCTTTCCATTTATATTTGTGTATGTGTCCTGGTGTGCTAAGTCACTTCAGTCATGTCCAACTCTGGACATGAAACATTAACATCTCCAGTTATTCTTATTTTAAACTTCAGACAATAATACTGTCTACCTTATATACTGTGAGTCTTGACTTAATGGACATGAAGTGATGAACACAGTGAACATGACTTAATATTTCATATTCAGTTTTTACAATAGGTATTCAGAGATGGTTTACACCTTGCTATAGTGACTTCAAATAATTCATATCTAATACAAGTTAAAAAAATAAAAGTATGTTCTTAACAAAATTTTCAATATTTTCTATACTCTAACAGAAATAAATTAAAAAAAAAAAAGACAATACACATTTGGCCAAATGGAGGCTGGACATTGCTATTCTTTTTGAACTTCTGTATCTATATTTATATTCTGTTTTACTCTAGGATTTTTGTCTATAAATCAAGCACTATTTGGTTTGTAGCCAAATTTTCCTTTGCAAATTTATTTTAGAATTTGTCATTAGTTTACCTCTTTCTTTTTATCTTTCTCAGCTGTGCCACCTACGACCAGATCATTACTTGGTTTTAAACTTAAAATTGATTTAAAAATATCAAAAGGGACACTGGCCATAAGAAAAAAAATAGGCAGCATTTCATGCTTATACATTATTACTCTACTTAAATACTTATCAAAAAGGGAAAGTAAGACAAGAGGTAGACTGAATCTGACTGATTGACAGGAATGACCACTTCAAGTCATACATGGCATTTGTGTGCACATAGAGAAAACTCATTGATTGTATCCAAAACCTTAGCTTCGGAAAGTTTCCTGGATGAGTCTTATTTCCTCTCAGTCCTCAATAGTAATATTGGGCAAGCCCATTGCATTTTGAATCTGTGTCTTTTCACTTGTAAAATAAAGATAAAATCACATGTGTGACTAATAAGACTGTTGCAAAATAAAATAAAGCATATGAACACAATTCTTGGCAGTAAAGCATAATATACATATGTTATTTTTATTCAATATCAGCTCCCTGGTGTTTTATGAACTTAATCAGAATGTAGCTTTGTTTATTCCTTTATGTAGTTTATAAGAAGAAATTTATAAGAAGCTTTTGTGATTAAAAAAAAAATGAATAATAGCTACTCCCAGAGGCAAGTGATCTGTACAAGTGAATTAGGAGGGGTTCTAAGATGCTGTCTTGCTATAAGAACATTTTTAAAGGAATTCGAAACCTCAATGAGTCCCCAAAGACTGGTTGCACAGGTCAATTACTGCTGTAGTGGAGAGAGTATGCCTAAGGGAAATTCACTGTTTATAATCACTAACTGAAGTAAAAAAGAACAGCTATGAGAGTCCTCTGAAAGACAGATGAATAGAAGGAAGTACAGTGCGGTATCTCAAAGAGCTCTCTGCTTAGAGGCAGAAATCGGGATTTAGGGTACTCTTGTCATCCCACTAACAGAGGGAGTCTCTGGCCCTTTAAAATTTGGGCAAACATATTTTAGAGCATCCCTCCCAATACTTTAGATCTTCAGCAACTTCTCTCCTCCAGACCCTCTCTCTGCTCTAGAAAAAAAGAGGCACTCTCGTTGGCCACATACTCATCTTTCCCAACTTTATTTAAAGAAAAGGGGGGGGGGGGGGAAGCTTGCATCTATGTGTAATGAGTTTGTAACTTTCTTGGAGAATTTTAAGGGCCAAGAGCAAGATCACAATTTACCAAGTTCCTTTGATTGCAATGAAAGTAGTCTCAGTCTCCTTTTTCCTCTGGATTCGGTGAGAATTAGTAACAGTCCTTCCTCTGCCAGTCTCTTATATCTAAGGCAGGTGAATCCACATACAGGTCAGCTTCTAATTCAAGCAGGCTTATATGAGAATTTTCCCATCAAAGTGGATAAGATCTTCTTTCCCTAAGAGAAATTCCTTACATATTGTTAGGAGAATAACATTTCCTCCTGGTCATTGTTTTATTTTCAATAGTTGAGACATTTAATAGTTTATTAGGTAGAAACTGAATGCATCATGTTTTCTAAATGAAAACATCTATCTATCTAATCATAATCAAGTGGAGACTGAAGTCAGTAATATAATCTTAGTCCTCCTTTTAAATAAGCTTAAGGTCTAATTTCTTTATACTACCCTAATTAGGTACTACTTGTTTAACTTCTAGGATATTTAGAGGGACCAACATCTTATTCACCAAATAGGACCAGGGATTCTACATGGCTTATTTAATCCTAACAATTATATTTTTCTCATTTTGTTAATGAAGAACTAGTTTAGTGATTTTCAAAAGAGCCTATCATTATTAGATGGAAGAGCATGTAGTACATTCTCAACTTATCTGACTTTAAGATTAATGTTCATTGCAAATCATCAAGTTATTTTGGGGAAATTGAAAAACTCTTAAGGCATTTCCAAATAATATTAAATTTAAAAACTTTAGAAGGAAATCTTGCCATATATAGCTACCTGTATCTACCTGAAAGACATTATGCTAAGTGAAATGTCAGTTACAGTAAAGCAAATATTGCATGATTATATTTTTATAAACCATCTAAAATAGTCAATTCATAGAAGCACAGTTTAGAATGGTGGCTATCAGGGACTGTGGACAGTGACATGGGGATATGTTCAAAGTGAATAAATTTCATTTATGCAAGATGAATAAGTTCTAGACATCTTCTGTGCAATATTGTGTCCACAGTTAACAATCCTGTGCATGTGCGCGTGCTAAGTCTTCTCAGTCCTCTCTGACTCCTCACAACTCCCTGCATTGTAGCCTGCCAGGCTCCTCCGTCCATGGGATTTTCCAGGTAAGAATATTGGAGTAGATTTCCCTGCGATCCTCCAGGAGATCTTCTTGACCCAGGGATTGAATCTGTGTCTTTCTCATATCCTACATTGGCAGACAGGTTCTTTACCACTAGTGCCATTTGGGAAGCACTAACAATACTGATTGTATGATTAAAAGTTTGTTAGGAGCGTAGAGATCTTGGCAATGCCAAAGAATGCTCAAACTACCCCACAACTGCACTCATCTCACACCCTAGTAAAATAATGCTCCAAATTTTTCAAGCCAGGTTTCAGCAGTACGTGGACTGAAATTCCAGATGTTCAAGCTAATTTTAGAAAAGACAGAGGAACCAGAGATCAAATTGCCAACATCCGTTGGATCATCAAAAAAGCAAGAGAGTTCCAGAAAAACATCTATTTCTGCTTTATTGACTGTGCCAAAGCCTTTGACTGTGTGGATCACAACAAACTCTGGAAAATTGTTAAAAAGATGGGACTAACAGACCAGCTGACCTGACTCCTGAAAAATCTGTATGCAGTTCAGGAAGCAACAGTTAGAACTGGACATGGAACTGCAGGGAGCCGGCCTGACTGCTCAGGCCCCTTCTCGGCCCTGAGAGAGATCAAAAGGGTCTCTCTCTGTCCCGCCACCCCTGATTTATTAAAGTGCAAATTGGCCTTTCGCACCTCCCTCAAGGAAATTGGTGCAGCCACCATTTGCCCATTCTCCTGACTCTGACAAGATTACCAAGCTCCTGTGAATCTTTAACTGATTGTAAGACGCCAGTGCCATCCTCTGCTAGTCTTAAAGAGTTGAGATAAAATTCATGAGCTAAAACTAGTGTCTGCAGTTCTGCACGTATGCATGTCTTTGATCTAAAATTTGGTGAGTCCTGTGAGCATATATATGTATGTTACCCCTCAATAAAGTTGTCGGAATCAGTCACGAGCTGACTCCATCCCTCTCAGCCCCATCTTTCCTAGTCTTTCATTTCTCAGGTGCTCTGGTGATTGCATCCTCGACCTGTTCTTTAGCCGGCTGGCCCGGCATGGAACAGCAGACTGGTTCCAAATCAGGAAAGGAGTATGTCAAGGCTGTATATTGTCACGCTGTTTATTTGACTTATACGCAGAGTACATCATTATAAATGCTGGGCTGGATAAAGCACAAGTGGGAATCAAGATTGCCAGGAGAAATATCAATAACCTCAGATATGTAGATGACACCACCCTTATGGCAGAAAGTGAAGAAGACCTAAAGAGCCTTTTAATGAAGGTTAAAGAGGAGGGTGAAAAAGTTGGCTTAAAATTCAAAATTTAGAAAAACCAAGAACATGGCATCTGGTTCCATCACTTCATGGCAAATAGATGGGGAAACAGTGACAGACTTTATTTTTGGGGGCTCCAAAATCACTGTGGATGGTAATTGCAGCCATGAGATTAAAAGCTGCTTACTCCTAGGAAGAAAAGTTATGACCAGCCTCGACAGTATATTGAAAAGCAGAGACGTTACTTTGCCAACAAATATCCGTCTAGTCGAAGCTACATTTTTTTTTCCCCCAGTGGTCATGCATGGAAGTGAAAGTTGGACTATAAAGAAAGCTGAGAGCTGAAGAATTGATGCTTTTGAATCATGGTATTGGAGTAGACTCTTGAGTGTCCCTTGGACTGCAAGGAGACCCAACCAGCCCATCTTAAAGGAAATCAGTGCTTAATATTCATTGGAAGAACTAATGCTGAAGTTGAAACTCCAATACTTTGGCCACCTGATGCGAAGAGCTGACTCATTGGAAAAGACTGATGCTGGGGAAGACTGAAGGTGGGAGAAGGGGACGACAGAGGATGAGATGGCTGGATGGCATCACTGACTCAATGGACATGCGTTTGAGTAAACTTCGGGAGTTGGTGATGAACAGGGAGGCCTGGCATGCTTTAGTCACTAGGGTCGCAAAGACTTGGACACAACTGAACTCAACTGAACTAGAGATCATGTTAAGTGGTCTATCACAATAAAATAAGGACTTTTAAAATTATTTGATTTTTGTAGCGTAAGCGAAAGTGAATAAAATCAATAGCTTAATAAATAATTTAATTCTATCAATTGCTGTGTTCAAACATAGAGTAGACCTTGTATTAGGATTTAATAATTTGTTTCTATTTTCTTACATATATTAAATTATGTTAGAGGACATTAAAAGTATTCCAATTTTTTCAACTTTATTTTGTAAGTAGGCTAAATGTTTTCATACTTAATCTTTTATATTATGCTAGTATTAATAATAAAAAAAAGAGCATATGAGGGAAGCCTTAATTTGAAGTGAAGATTCACCTTTTCTCTAGAATAATCAAGAAAATCCTATTATAACTGTGCAGTTCTTGTCACCAGTAAAAAACATTCCACAAATCTGTCACCACTGAAACTCATCCCTATTCAGCTCTATGCATTCCTTAAAGGGACCCAGCTTTCCTCCTTTCCCTGCCTTCAAATCTTTGTTCCCTTTGCACCACCTTCTACTATCAGTAGCTCTCATCCACATCCCACTTCAAACTCTGTCATCTTATTTTGTCGAATATATGACAGCCAATGCAGCCCTCAAAGTGGAAGCTTTCATTTCAATATTCCATGTATTATAAGACCTGAAGATGGTACGTGTGAACTCACTTCAGTTTGACTCTCTGCAACCTTATGGACTGTAGCCTGCCTGACTCCTCTGTTCATGAGATTTTCCTGGCAAGAATACTGGCATGGGTTGTCATTTCATCCTCTGGGGGATCTTGCTGACCCAGGGATCAAACTTCAGTCTCCTGCATTGCAAGTGGATTTTTTTTTTTTTTTTTTTTTAAACCGCTGAGCCACCTGGGAAGCCCAAAGATGGTGTATTTCCTTGTATTTTGTTTTAACTGCCAGACCATTTGTTATGTATCAAAAACCAAAGATTCTTTCAAATGGTGCCATTAGACTTTACCATCTCCTAGCTCTCTTTGATGCTGACATAAACTAACATTTCTCATTCCTCTTCATGCTTGAATTCTCATTCTTTCACCTAGTTTACCACATTCTCTCATACCAGTGTTTTTGGAGGTATTCTTGACAAGGTCTAAATTTACAGTGATGATCTGTCCAGTTCCCGGGCCTCCCAGGTTTTCGGCATCTGCACTTTCAGTAATCTATTTCTTCATTCTATTTTAGTTTCCTCATGTCCTAGACATTGTCCTTCTCACTTACCATATCATCTCTGAAATCCCAACTTCACACATGTAACTCTTTTTACACATATACTATGTTTTTTACTCCTTTACACCAGTACAATCAAAGCAAACATTTTCTGTTCTAATAACAAATACAGCTGTTTCATTTTTCAACTACTCATGTTTTCTTTTTTTTTTTTTTTCCTTTTTTCTAGCTTAGGTTTTATCCAGTTTATAAACTCTTTACTGTTGTAACTCACTCCATATGCTATCACCTTGCCTGGAAAATCTTAGATTCCAATATGCACAAACTTTACCTTCTCTTCATCTTCATATCAGCAGCTGGATGTGACTGGTGAAAATCATAGAACTCTTTTGACTAGGCTTCATTTAAATTGTGCCATAAATCTCAAACGGGAATTCAAAATGACCTAGCAAAAAGTGACAATTTCCCTGAGGAATTCACTCTTCTACTTTCCAAGAAGACAATTTCACATCTACTCTTTTAATAAATGAGTCACTATCACTGTCTTCTCATCCTCATTTTGACTTGATGAATTATTTTTAATTAATTGGGACAATAAAGAAAGCTACTATCTGTAACTATGCATTTAATCTCCCACTCATACTGTTGGAAGGAATAAGTTTGCCTGTCATACAGCAAATAGTCTGCAAGTCATTTTTTTTCCCAAGATTAGGTTTTTCAAAAAATTTATTTATATCTGTGTACCTGAAGTTGGTTTATTGATTTTAGCTGGTACAACCTTTTGCTGAATAAATAAATATGTATTTATTTTTCATCATTCTGTTGATAGATGGCTGCAATATTTGTATATTGTCTCACAATGCTAAGAGTGCTGCAGTGAACATTCATGAATCTGTCCCCTCATCCCCCTATGGAAAAGATTTTCATAATGTAGATTTCTAAAAGCAGGATGACTAGATTCCAAAGAGTGCACATTCTCAAAACTTTAATTATGTAGAGTTGAGTTGATTCCCAAAGTGATTTTGACAATTTACACTTCCAGTAGCAATTTAAATGTTATATTCAACACTGGTTAAAAACAAAAAAAATTTATTAGACTTTAAATCTTGCAGGCTTGACAAGTGTTAAAATCTATATCTAGTTCTAATTTGAATTTTTCTGATTATCAGTGATGTTGAGTACTCTTTCTTATTTTTATCAGCTATTCAGGTTTTCTCTTCCATAAATCATGTGTAATATCTTTTGCCATTTTTTTCTGCTAGAAATTTTAATGTTACACAAAATGTGTATAAAATACAAATGCAAGCAAAAATGCAACTAATCTATAGTTCCATCTCTTTTCAAAATTTATAGAAATTAAATTGTCCAGTATGTATTAATTTTGATTATGTCTTCTTCCACTCAGCATAATAATTACAAATTCATCTAAGTTATTATTATAAATATAATTCATAATTTTTATTACTCAAGGTATTCTTTTGTATAAATGAATTACTATTTGTCCATTTTATTCTTGATCTTGAGTTGCTCCAACTTAATTTATCATGATACCATGAACATATGAGTACATACATTAAGTGCAAATTAGCATGTTTCTGCCCAAAAAAAAAAAGTGTTTAAGTAGATTTGCTGAATTGAAGAATACATGAATTCTCAAGTATATAAAATAATATCTGTTTTTGGCATTCAAAATCAATCTGCAACCCTTCTGGACTTATATTTCTACTTCTAGTGTAATTTCTGATTGCTCCAAATTCTTCTCAACTTGGTGTTTTCAGACTATGTATTTTAAAACCTTAAGTCTTGGATATGCAATGTGTATATAATTGCAGTTTTACTTTGGAATTCATCAAATACTAACTAGATTTGTTACCTGTTTTTAATATTTGACCATCTATATGTCCTCATTTCTGAAGAATTTACACAGATTCCTTTTAGGAAATCTCTTTTCCATCATCCCTTTCTTCACTTTTTTCCTTCCTTTCTTCTTTGCTATGAATTTTTCTATCAAATTATCTATTTTTCTTTCTAAAATATTTAAATTGTAAAAATATTATGAATGTAATCCCTTCACCTGTTAAATATGTGGCAAATCTCTTCTCCTACCATATGGCTTGCTTCTCAGTTTTTAAATTTTGTGTCTTCACTATATGCCCTTAATGTAGTCAAGTTTACAAACTTCTTCATTTATCCATAGATGTTTTTTAATGTGCCATTTAAGAAATCTATTGCTACTCAGATATCATGAAGGTATTCTTTCATAGTATCTTCTAATGACATCATTTTCTCTTTAGTATTAGCAACATGAGGCCTGTAGAATTGCTCTGTGTGTGTGTATACCTCTGTAGTTTTATCTTTGTCATATATTGTCATATATATGACATATATTTTTTGTCATATATATATTGTATATTGTCATATAGAAATACATATACATATGTATATATCAAATGTCATATACATTTGACATATATGTTTGTCATATACATATTGAATATCTATGCATGCAATATTCTGGATTCTTTAGTTTGCTTCCCTCTTCTTGCTTTTGCATATTTATGTCCTGTTCAGGGATTGGCAAACTTCATCTTAAAAGGTCAGATGGGAACTATTTTAGACTGTGGGTTATAAACTGTCACTGGCCAATGTTGTATAGAAGCAACCGTAAACAATACATACATGAGTTCCAATAAAACTTTATTTTTAAAAAGTAGTGATTCATGTATGGAGCAAATGATGCCAAATCCCTTCCTGGCCTAATTTTGATAAAGTCCTATTTAATAACTATAGAGTGTGATAAATGTTATTCAGTAGAACACTTTTACCATTTTTTTCTTCTTTAGATTACCTGAGTTAAACTCAAAATTTTGTATTTTTTCATAAATTTTAAAATGATTGTGTCAAATTTCTTCAATCACCCTCCCAAAAACATGGCATTTAACATAGGGTATGAAATATAATCTGTATTTCTATTTGATATAAATTGACATTTTGAGCTTTCCAAGTCATGGTATTGGTAAATATGCCCACTTGCTAGAGTTTTCAACATTATCTTTCAATAGAATTGCATAGTTTTCTCCAAAGATGTTTTGCATATGGTTTCTCAGATTTATTCAGAGGCACTGGATATTTTGATGCTAGTTTAAATAGTCTTATTTTTAATTTTTAAATCTTACTGACAAGTGCTACTGACTAGTTACTATAGCAATTTTACTGTTGATTGTTTGTAGAAATCTAAATGTTATTAGTTATTTTTATTTTATTTGATGGTTGTATGTTGGAAATACTGTGAGAGAAAAGCTAAAGCTTCCTAATTTGTAAAGCTAAAATATTTTTTAATTTAATCTAAAATATTTTTGTCTGTTTAAGATCACCAGCCCAGGTTGGATGCAAGAGACAAGTGCTCGGGGCTGGTGCACTGGGAAGACCCAGAGGGATGGAGTGGGGAGGGAGGTGGGAGCGGGGATCGGGATGGGGAATACATGCAACTCCATGGCTGATTCATGTCAATGTATGGCAAAAACCACTACAATATTGCAAAGTAATTAGCCTCCAACTAATAAAAATAAATGGGAAAAAAATAAAATAAATATTTTTGTCTGTTTAAATTCAGTCTAAGGACAATCCTCTTCAGAATTACTCCAGGGCTTATTGAAATTCTGATTGTGCCATCTCATTCTTAAACTGACAATTTAGAATACCCTGTTGCAAGTATCACCACCTTATTAACAAAAACTAAACATGAATGCATTTATGATGCACAATCTATAAGCAACAAAGAATATTTCTTGAGTTTATCAACCTGAAATATTTAATTACATTTTATTAGATGGATTTAACAAAATACAGTAGTAAAATGCACATTTGCTTTAATTTACCAGTCCCAAGAAAATGTGCAATACATGGGCAAAATGTGAAAAATGTGCACACCCCATCACAACTTCTTGAAAAAATAGAGTATTCTTCTTCTAGTCATCCTGCTTCAGATCTCTTAATTAGAATTTGAAAGGGCTTGGCTTTTCAGTAATTTTGCAAATTGGTTTAATCCTGGGAATTCAAACAGTGTTGTTCATAAACAACAGATCAGATCAGACTCCCCTGGGCTCTTCTGCTCTCCTTGCTGTAAGAAAAATATGTTTCAGACAATCCTTATACTTCTGTTTTTTTAAGATGACAATAGGTTTAGATGCTCAGCTAGAATCCAACAATGAAACTATGCTCTGTGACTTCTTCCCTTGCAACTTTTTTTGTTTAGAATTACTAAAGAGAAAATTGACATTTTCTTTTATATCTTTGTTCAGATTTCCTACTGATGTTTAGGCTGATTTGCCCCATTTTAATGGTAAATTATTGAGCAAAGTACATTTGACCTGTAATCTTTGGATAACTTAGACAGCATGACTTATGACTGTGGCATTCGACTGATATGACTTTTCTCAGAAAAGTGTGTTTTATTTATATTAACATAATGACTTGAGTGATTCACTTCAGTTCAAATCAGTCATTCAGTCATGTCAGAAACTTTGAGATCCCCACGGACTGCAGCATGCCAGGCCTCCCTGTCCATCACCAACTCCCAGAGTGTGCTGAAACTAATGTCCATTGAGTCAATGATGCCATCCAACCATCTCATCTTCTGTCGTTCCCTTCTCCTCCTGCTTTCAGTCTTTCCCAGCATCAGGGTCTTTTCCAATGAGTCAGTTCTTCACATCAGATGGCCAAAGTACTGGAGTTTCAGGTTCAACATCAGTTCTTCCAATGAATATTCAGTACTAATTTCCTTTAGGATGGACTGGTTGGATACCCTTGCAGTTGAAGCGACTCTCAAGAGTCTTCTCCAACACCACAGTTCAAAAGCATCAATTCTTTGGCATTCAGCTTTTTTTAAGGTCCAACTCTCACATCCATACATAACTACTGGAAAAACCATAACATTCACTAGAGGGACCTTTGTTGACAAAGTAATGTCTCTGCTTTTTAATATGCTGCCTAGGTTGGTAATAGCTTTTCTTTCAAGGAGCAAGCAGATTTCAATTTCATGGCTGCAGTCACCATCTGCAGTGATTTTGGAGCCCAAGAAAATAAACTCTCTCACTGCTTCCCTTGTTTCCACATCTACTTGGCAGAAAGTGATTGGACCAAATGTCATGATCTTAGTTTTTTGAATGAATGTTGAGTTTTAAGTAAACTTTTTCACTTTCATCAAGAGGCTCTTCAGTTCCTCTTCACTTTCTGCCTTAAGGGTGGTGTCCTCTGCATATCTGAGATTATTGATATTTCTCCTAGCAGTCTTGCTTCCAGCTTGTGCTTCCTCCATCCAAGCATTTCTCATGATGTACACTGCATATAAGTTAAATAAGCAGGGTGATAATATACAACCTTGACGTACTCCTTTAACAAGTTGGAACCAGTCCATTGTTCCAATTTGAGAGATTGACTATGTACAAAGCTGGGTCTTCTGTTTCTCTATACTTGTATCTCTGCAGGTACATTGAACAGGGGAAAGCTGAGTTTTTCCACTTTGTTTAATAAATAATCTGCTTGTTCTTGGCCATTTGTGATTAAAGCTCATGTTGCTTTATTTCTCAAAGGGTTTAGATTGGGAATAAATTAATAAAATCCTTTATTCTCTGAAGGTTTCCACCAATTCATCAGTAACCTAGTCCAAATTTAAAACAGGGAACAGTTATTGATTTATCTATAGTCTATTGTTCTCAGTTTCTTGCTATCAATGCAGTGTAGAAGGAAACCAATTTTTTTCTTTTTTTTTTCTTTTTTTTATCCCCAGGGAAGGCCAGTTAGATTTTTCTCCAGAATTTTATGTAGACAACTGCAATGGCCACTGAAACTTCTAATACAGAGTAGGGTTACAATAGGAATGTAAGCTATTAATAAACATTATTACCAGGAACTAGGAGCATAGAACAATTCTCTAAAGAGTGTATTTGAGATCCTGGAATCCTTTAGACTCCCTGGGCAAGCAATGCCTTTTGTGCCCATTCCACGTGGAGTGTGTTTTTCTTCATCTTGTCAGAAATGAGAAAATCTCCATAGGAAGGAAAAACAACTACAACAACTGCAACAAAAACACTAAATTTTATTATATTTCCTAATTAGATCATGGATTATTCAAGGTAATTTTATATACTACATTTTCTTTCCTTGCTCCTAGATCCAAACTATATCATACTGTTCACAGAAAATGATTAGCACCCAGTTTTCTTTACCTGTATATGTGTCTCTCTACCAGTCCTCTCTCTCTCTCTACGCCTCTCCCCACCTTTCTCTCTGTCATCTCTCTCTTTCTTCCAGTCTCCCTGTCTCTTAACACAAAAGGACAAACTGAATGCACCCATATTATACAGTCATATTATTTGTGAGACAGTTAATCTTTGCCAAAACCTAATTGATGTCTGTATAACCTTCAAAATATAATTCATAACAAACTTTCAGTAACTCATTTCTCTTACCGTCAATATGTCTGTATTATTTTTCATTCTGAATGTACTATTTTTCATCCTGAATTTGTATCTGTTATTCCCAGGACGCTTACCCTCCAATAAAAGTGATTAAAACCCAAATTTGGCATGTGGTAATGCTAACAGTATGAAAAGGCAAAATGATAGGGTACTGAAATAGGAACCCCCCAGGTAGGTAGGTGCCCAATATGCTACTGAAGATCAGTGGAGAAATAACTCCAGAAAGAATGAAGGGATGGAGCCAAAGCAAAAACAATACCCAGTTGTGGATGTGACTGGTGATAGAAGCAAGGTCTGATGCTGTAAAGAGCAATATTGCATAGGAACCTGGAATGTTAGGTCCATGAATCAAGGCAAATTGGAAGTGGTCAAATAGGAGATGGCACGAGTGAATGTCAACATTCCAGGAATCAGCAAACTAAAATGGACTGGAATGGGTGAATTTAACTCAGATGACCATTATATCTACTACTGTGGGCAGGAATCCCTTAGAAGAAATGGAGTAGCCATCGTAGTCAACAAAAGAGTCCGAAATGCAGTATTTAGATCCAATCTTGAAAATGACAGAATGATATCTGTTCATTTCCAAGGCAAACCATTCAATATCATGGTAATCCAAGCCCATGCCCTAACCAGTAATGCTGAAGAAGCTGGAGTTGAACGGTTCTATGAAGACCTATAAGATATTTTAGAACTAACACTCAAAAAAGATGTCCTTTTTATTACAGGGGACTGGAATGCAAAAGTAGGAAGTCAAGAAACAATTGGAGAAACAGGCAACTTTGGCCTTGGAGTGCAGAATGAAGCAGGGCAAAGGCTAATAGAGTTTTGCCAAGAGAACGCACTGGTCATAGCAAACACCCCCTTTCAACAACACAAGAGAAGACTCTACACATGGACATCACCAGATGGTCAACACCAAAATCAGATTGATTATATTCTTTGCAGCCAAAGATGGAGGAGCTCTAAACAGTCAGCAAAAACATGACCAGAACCTGACTGTGGCTCAGATCATCAACTCCTTATTGCCAAATTCAGACTTAAATTGAAGAAAGCAGGGAAAACCACTAGATCATTCAGGTATGACCTAAATCAAATCCCTTATGACTATACAGTGGAAGTGAGAAATAGATTTAAGGGACTAGATCTGGTAGACAGAGTGCCTGATGAGCTATGGACGGAGGTTCATGACATTGTACAGGAGACAGGGATCAAGACCATCCCCATGGAAAAGAAATGAAGAAAGGCAAAATGGTTGTCTGAGGAGGCCTTACAAATAGCTGTGAAAAGAAGAGAAGTGAAAAGCAAAGGAGAAAAGGAAAGATATTCCCATGTGAATGCAGAGTTACAAAGATTAGCAAGGAGAGACAAGACTTCCTCAGCAATCAATGCAAAGAAATAGAGGAAAACAATATAATGGGAAAGACTAGAGATATCTTCAAGAAAATTAGAGATACTAAGGGAGCATTTCAGGCAAAGATGAGCTTGATAAAGGACAGAAATCGTATGCATCTAACAGAAGCAGAAGATATTAAGAAGAGGTGGCAAGAATACACAGAAGAACTGTACAAAACAGATCTTCATGACCCAGATAATCACAATGGTGTGATCATTCACCTAGAGCCAGACATCCTGGAATGTGAAGTCAAGTGGGCCTTAGAAAGCATCACTATGAACAAAGCTAGTGGATGTGATGGAATTCCAGTTGAGCGATTTCAAATCCTGAAAGATGATGCTATGAAAGTGCTACATTCAATATGCCAGCAAATTTGGAAAACTCAGCAGTGGCCACAGGACTGGAAAATGTCAGTTGTCATTCCAAACCCCAAGAAAGAAAATGCCAAAGAATGCTCAAACTACCGCACAATTGCACTCATCTCACACGCTAGTAAAGTAACGCTCAAAATTCTCCAAGTCAGGCTTCAGCAATACGTGAACTGTGAACTTCCACATGTTCAAGCTGGTTTTAGAAAAGACAGAGGAACCAGAGATCAAATTGCCAACATCCGCTGGATCATCGTAAAAGCAAGAGAGTTCCAGAAAAACATCTACTTCTGCTTTATTGACTATGCCAAAGCCTTTGACTGTGTGGATCACAATAAACTGTGGAAAATTCTGAAAAAGAAGGGAATAGCAGAGCACCTGACCTGCCTCTTGAGAAACCTGCATGCAGGTCAGGAAGCAACAGTTAGAACTGGACATGGAGCAACAGAGTTGTTCCAAATAGGAAAAGGAGTACGTCAAGGCTGTATATTGTCACCCTACTTATTTAACTTATATGCAGAATACATTATGAGAAACACTGGTTTGAAAGAAGCACAAGCTGGAATCAAGATTGCTGGGAGAAATATCAATAACCTCAGATATGCAGATGACACCACCCATTTGACAGAAAGTGAAGATCAACTGAAGAGCCTCTTGATGAAAGTGAAAGAGGAGAGTGAAAAAGTTGCCTTAAGAGCTCAACATTCAGAAAACTAAGATCAGGGCATCTGGTCCCTTCACTTAATGGGAAATAGATGGGGAAACAGTGTTAGACTTTATTTTTGGTGGCTCCAAAATCACTGCAGATGGTGATTGCAGCCATGAAATTAAAAGACGCTTACTCCTTGGAAGGAAAGTTATGACCAACCTAGATAGCATATTAAAAAACAGAGACATTACTTTGCCAACAAAGGTCCGTCTGGTCAAGGTTATGGTTTTCTAGTGGTCATGTATGGATGTGAGAACTGGACTGTGAAGAAAGCTGAGCACTGAAGAATTGATGCTTTTGAACTGTGGTACTGGAGAAGACTCTTGAGAGTCCTTTGAGATCTCTCCCAAAGAGATCCAACCAGTCCATCCTGAAGGAGATCTGTCCTGGGTGTTCATTGGAAGGACTGTTGCTGAAGCTGAAGCTCCAATACTTTGGCCACCTCATGTGACGAGTTGACTCATTGGAAGAGACCCTGATGCTAGGAGGGATTGTGGGCAGGCGGAGAACGGGACGACAAAGAATGAGATAGCTGGATGGCATCACCGCCTCGATGGACATGAGTTTGAGTAGACTCCGGGAGTTGGTGATGGACAGGGAGGCCTGGTGTGCTACGATTCATGGGGTCGCAAAGAGTCGGACACGACTGAGAGACTGAACTGGACTGAACTGAATGCTGACTAAATGTCTTTGCTGAATTTTCAACACAAAATTATTTTGAAAATCTTATGTCCTGGAGATAACTTAGTGGTCTCTGGAGAATAATTTGCATCCATTAGATTTCAAATATTCCCTAATAATAATCATATTTCCCCTGTCACTGCTTCATAAAACTGTAATAAATCTACAGTTACTGCATTTAATCAACTGTCTTTTTCCACTTCCCTGATATTCATTTGAATAGGATAGACAAAATGATAATCTGGAACTGATCTGATTAAGGTAAATAAAACACATCGTTCATGATTTATGATTTATAATTATTATCACTCTAATTATTCTCTATATATTAATTATTGATAACTCTATACATTAATTATCCTATGGTTATGATTTAAAATTATTCTATGGTTATTATTAATTACTGGATTGACAAGTAAGCTCCTTACTATGCTTTAAGAATGCTCATCTAAATTTATTTTGATTTTATCTTTGAAAAGTCCAGAATACAATTTCACTCTTCTCATTTCAAAGTAAACCAAAGATTCCATTCTTTTTTTTTTTCTTAATAAGACAAATTGCAAATATAACCTCCTACAAAAATTCAAAATATTACCAAAAATCACACATGAACACAGTCATCAGTTTGTTTTGATATAGTTATTCAGGTGTCAACTCAGATGACAATCTTACAATTAAAGGTGATTTAAAAAAAAATTCCCTGTGAGAAATATGCATACAAGAGGAGAATTGTGAAAATTATGAGCACTAAACTTTATATACTTTCACACCTCTCCAGCTACACTATAAATGTTTAATCCCCACTGATTTCAAAAAGAGATCAGTTTATGGAAATACTCTGCAGGCATGCAGTGACTGAATGAGTGCAAAATGCCTGTGAAATAGTCAATTTAAGAAAGCAAATGCTAGAGGAAGGTATCTAGGGAAACCATAGAAATGGAGCGTTTTTGAAAACTTCCTAAAAGTAAAAAAAAATAAAATAAAATAAAATAAAATGAAGTAAAAACACCAGTAACCAAAAAAAAAAAAAAAAAAAAAAAAAAAAAACACCAGTAACCAACCAAACCAAGAAGAAAGAAAAAAAAAAAAAAGCTCAAAATAAAGAAAAATATAACTGCATCCAAGATTTTACCATTTAAAACTTTTCTAAAGATTTCCGACACCACAGGGTAAGTCTTATTCCAGTTACTTCTACTGAAACAGCAAAATAGTTTTAGTAGACAAATTATTTTGCATACATTTTAAGTGGAAATGATACATTAGATGTCAAATATCAAAAATAGTTTTCATATTTACAACTGTTTAAGAAGGTTTTTCTTTATAATCTCCCTTGTTTTAAAACAGATGCCTGTAATATGACTACTTTTTCACAGATATTGCACTGTATCTCCTATTTTTCACCTCAAGATTTATTTCCAGATTTTTCTTTACTTCTCTATGGCTTCACTGCCTGTTTTGTATTCTTAACCCCCATATTTACTATGATATGTCTTGCAGTTTGTCAGAGGACAGATCACTTTCTCACTCGAAATTCATTTAGATATTCAGTCTGATGACATAGCACACAGACCAAAAGAATTAGAAATATTTCACCTGAGACATTCTGGGGAGAGTGGAATCAGTACCCTTTGGCTTAAGTGAAAGAGCAACCAAGAGGTTTTGGATTTTTTTGTGCTTATGTTCCACTGGTTGCTAGAGTGAGGGTTCCTGCATGGGTTTGGGATGGATGGGGTTTGCAAAAACCTGGCCACCTGATGTGAAAAGCAGACTCATTGGAAAAGACATTGATGCTGGGAAAGACTGAGGGCAGGAGAAGAGGGCAACAGAGGATGAGATGGTTGGATGGCATCACTGGCTCAATGGAGATGAGTTTCAGCAAATCCCAGGAGATAGTGGAGGACGGAGAAGCCTGCTGTGATGCAGTCCAGGGGGTTGCAACGAATCAGACATGACTTAGCGGCAACAAAAATGTATCAAAAATGGAGCAGAGAGATTTTTCTATCAGATTGTCCAGATACTCTTTCTAGATATGGGCCGAGTGGAAAAGGGGGAGAAATGAGTGCTGAAAACTGTCAGCAGTCAAACATTAAAAATGGAACCAGACATTTCATCACTTACTGAGAAGCAGCTTTCTCTGTAGAACTGATAAATTTCTAATTGACAAATCCAATTGCTCACAGTCAGTACTCAGGCCATGCTTCTCTGTGGTAAATAGTTCTCTATTTTTGGTTAGCATCTTGCAACCAGGAGAGAGGGTCTTTGGAGGTGGTGATTATTCAGAGTAGCTTAGACTGTTATGCTTACAAAAATTACCTGAAGCCCAAAAGTTAGGAGTCACATAAGAATATGGCATCTTTCTTGATTGACATGTGGCTGCAATAAATAATTACAAATTAAGGGATTAATTTTGTTTAATTTAAAGATTAAAAATAAACAGATTAAAATTTCCAGTGGTGGCAGAAGTGTTAGATAGACAAATAAACAATTGTGTAATAATCTTGTAAGTTGTCTCCTATACTGATTTCCATAAAGGGAAATTTGCAGTGAAGACTGTCACCATGTCTTGCCTGCTGTCCACCACAAAAGATGGTTACTGGTCCAGGACCTTGCTTCAGATCCGTAGGCTCCCCCATCCATTACACCACTGATGTTGCTGTTGCTGATTCCAGGCTCTTTCTTCAGTCAGAAGCTGGCCAAGTACTGGCCTTGTAGGCCTGTGGGGTTCAGCCCAACAATTGGTGGAGCCAATTGGGGCCTATACCCAAGACCAAACATGCAAAATGGGGCTTGTACCCAAGACCAAACAGGGAAAGGAACTCAAAGAGAGGGTATGCTCAGGCCAATCAGGGAAGTCGGTGTGCCTGGGCGTTTTCATCCCCAGAGGCTGTCATTCCATCAGTGCCTTCCTCTTTCATGGGCTTCCTTTTCTTTGCCCTCCACATCATTCTTCTACTTGCCACTTTCTCTACCTGCCATCTTGGACCCTTTTTTCCTATTCTAACTGCCTAAGTAGCTGAACCTGGGGCATGAGCCAGCACCCCAGCATTGAAGTCATCAATGTTTTCTATCAGAAGATTTGCAATCAAAAGGGGAAATGATTTAAAAAATCTGCATGTATTGAGGTATGGGGAAGTCAATTTGGCTTAACTTAAATTTTACTGACCAGAGCAGCTTGTTTTGTGGTCTTTCACACATGTATTGTGTATCTGCTTTGGCAGACCTATACTGTTACTGCTGACTCCTGGCTAGGCCACTAAGACGTTTCTTTTAAAGCTGAGCTTCCCCTCCCTGTGTGGGTTGCTCTGGGATTGTGAAAACCAGGGGTGGTCTTTCCTCCCTTAAAACTGGGGCACTGCTGCTATTGACTCCATTTCCATTGAACTGGTAAGCGCTTGTCTCCAAAATTTGCGCATATCCTAGCAAATGACTGTTCTGAGCATACTAGCTGTAACTTACTCTGGATACTCTTTGGCTGCAGCTATCTGTATTTTATTTGTGGTATCTGGTTGCAGTGTCCCCAACATACCTCACCTTAGAGGTAGCACAGAAGAGGAATGGACCAAGATTAAAGGATCATGCATGATATTCAAGGGTGGAGTGTATGGTCAAGCTATGCAAGATGGCTGTTTTCTCACTGTCTGTATATCTCCTGTCTGACCAGTGCCTGCTTCACCTATGCCCTGTTCACATTACTGACCTTCCTACTTACTTATCCTGGGGCTCAACTAACAATAGCTCATCGATGGGGTGGCAAAGAGCATGCCCCTCTACTGGCTTCCCTAGTAAATAACAAGCCCACCTGACTTCAGTTTTCCTGTAACAGGTAATCTCCCCTTCCCCCACGGGAGCGAAGACTGCCATGTCCTGCCCGTATGGACCACACATGGTGGGATGTTGCTCCAGGATCTTGTTTCAAATTCATAAGCTTCCTCATCCATTAAGTCATTGATGCCTCTAAATACAGAAAGAAAGAAATGTTAAAAATTAAAGCACATATTCAACCACTAATCCCACCTTGGGGCTCACTGGCTGTACTTTCTTTCACACTTCTAAGTATTTTATACAAAAAAGCTCCTAAATTTAGAACTTTTGTAAGTTACTAGATATTTATATCATGATATTTATATTATCTCAAATTTCAATAAACATATTTGCATATTTTTATTATAGTTTATAGCATTATATTAGTTTAAGATGTATAACATAGTGAATCAATATTTTTATAGATTATATTCCATTTGAAGCTATTATGAAATATTGGCTATATTATCTATGCTGTACATTGTCATATCTTATTTCTTTAAATACATACATACATATATATATATATATATATAAATTTATTTATTTGGCTGTGTCAGTTTTTAGGTACAGCACACAGGCTTTCTACTTGTGCTAGCAGGCTTAATTGCTCCATGGTATGTGCCATCTTTGTTCCCTGACCAGGATCGAACCCATGTCCCCTGCAATGTCAAGCAGATTCTTAAACACTGGGCCAACAGAGAAGTCCCTATCTTATTTATTTTACATAGAATTTTGGATTTCTTTATACTCTTCCCAAATCCTGCCCCTCTCACATCCCCCTTCCAACTGTTAACCATAATTTGTTTACTATAGATGAGTCTGCTTCTGTTTTGTTATATTTAGCATTAGCTTTATTTTTTTAAATTGCACATATATGTGATAATGTAAAGTATTTGTCTTTCTCCATCTGACTTATTTCATTAATGATAATGTCCTCCAGATCTATTCATATTGTTACAAGTGGCAAAAGTTATTTATTTGTTTTTTTATGGCTGAATAATTATTGTTGTTCTGTCACTAAATCGTTTGATGC
Organism: Muntiacus reevesi; assembly: GCF_963930625.1. Taxonomy (NCBI): domain Eukaryota; kingdom Metazoa; phylum Chordata; class Mammalia; order Artiodactyla; family Cervidae; genus Muntiacus; species Muntiacus reevesi. Next base: position 78,857,579 of record NC_089257.1, read on the forward strand.
TCTTTGAGACCCCATGGATTGTAGCATGTCACATTTCCCTGTCTTCCATTATTACCTAGAGTTTGCACAAATTCATATCCACTGAGTCGGTGATGCTATCTAAACATCTTATCTTTAACCATTCCCTTCTTCTTAAATCTTTCCCAGCATCAGTTTTTTCCAATGAGTCGGCTCTTTGCTTTAGGTAGCCAAAGTATTGGAACTCTAGCTTCAGCAACTACTGTATGAACTTTTGTTGGCAAAGTAATTTATTTACACCACTTTGAAGTGGGGTGTTGAAATCTCTTAATATTGTATTATATTATTGTAGTCATTTTTTCCCATAATGTATGTTAATATTTTCTTTATATATATAGTTGCTCTTGCAAATGTATTTTATAACAAAGGTTATATCTTCTACTAGTATTGATCCCTTTATCATATAATATTTTGTCTTTTCTTACAAACTTTGTTTTAAGTATATTTTGCCTGATGTCAACATTGTTGTCCCAGCCTTCTTTTCATTTGCATTTGCAGTTTGCAGTTTGCAGGCAATATTATTTTCCATCTCCCTCAGAAACATCTGTTATTTGCAACTTCTAGCACATTGACATTTAAGGTGATTATTAACAGATATGTATTTATTGCCATTTTGGAACTCGTGTTTTGGTTGTTTTGTAGCTCTCTCTTTTTTCCCCTCCTGAGTTGCTTCCCTTGTGATTTGATCTTTTTTTTTTTTTTAGTGTTATCCTTGTGTTCTTTCTCTCTAATTCTAATATGGGATTTTGATACGTGGTTACTATGGGTGAATACATGTACTCATTTAAGTTCAAACATTCTTTAAAAGGTCTCATTCACATTTTTACTCTTCTCAACATTTTGTGTTTTTGATGTCATATTTTATATTTTCATGTGTATCGGCGGTAACAATTTATCATAGTTATAGATGATTATGCAATTTTTTAATCTTCATAGTAGCTAATTTATGTGGCTGATTTATAGCCTTTACTGTATATTTGCCCTTATTACTGGGATTTTTCATTTTTTATAAATTCTTGACTTATTATAGCTATTCTTCTCTAATTAAAAAAAGACTTTAATACTTCTTATAAAAAGTAGGTTTAGTATTGATGGACTTTTTTAGTTTTTGCATTCTTGTCTGAAAATTTTTTTATTTCTCCTTCAATTTTGGATGATGACCTTGCTGGGTAGAGTCTCCTATATTGTTTTTCCATTTTAGCACTTAAATATATCATTGCAATCTTTTCTTGTCATCAATTTTTTGGCAGAAAATTCAGTAGATATCTTATGGGGTTTCCTGTGTATGTGTTTTTTTTTGTTTTTCTTTTGCTGCCATTAAAATGCTCTCATTGTATTTAACTTTCACCATTTTAATTCTGATATGTCTTGGTGTTGGTCTTTGTCTTGTTATTTGAGACTTTCATTACCGTACCTGGAAATCTGTTTCTTTCTTCAGATTCAGGAAGCTTTCAGTCATAATTTCATAAAATATATTTTATACTCCTTTCTTTCATCTACTTCTGGATCCCCTATATTGCAAATGTTGATAGGCTTGGTATTGTTCCAAAAGTCCCTTAAAACTATCTTCATTTTTAAAAATTTGTTTTCTCTTTATTGTTCTGATTGGGTGATTTCCATTACTTTATCTTCTAGATCACCTATTCATCCTTCTTTATCACCTAGTCTTCTGTTAATTTCTTCTAGTGTATTTTTTCATTTTAGTTATTGTGTTCTTCAGATCTGACAGGTTCTTTTTCATACGTTCTAGCTCTTTGTTAAAAACCTCACTGTGTTCATCTATTCTTTCCCCAGATTTCATTTGCATTCTTATTATTAATACTTTGAACTCCTTTTCCTTTTTTACTTTGAACTCTTAATCTGGCAAATTATTTATCTCTGCTTTATTATAGCTTTTCCTTTTGCTTTCATTTGAAACATATTCTTCTGTCTTCTTGTTTTGCCTGACAATCTCTTTGTGAAATAACAAGAAATGGTTATGAATCCTGTCTTAAAGGCATGTCTCTCTGAGGGAGCATCCCTTTAAAACCTGCATGTGCTCAAATAGCTTTGGTGGCAGACCTGGATCTTAAGTGATAATTTGCTATATCTTTTTCCAGTGTGGCTGGCAGTTGCCACTTTGGTAGGATGGAAACGGGAGGCTAGAGTCTGAGCCAGAAATGAGCTATGGCTTCTCTGATGCTAGCTCTATGGCAATCACTGTCCTATCAAGGGTGGGACTGGGGCCTGAGATGCTGGAGCAGAAGCCTTAAGGTTTGGGTGCAAATTGATGTTATGGTCTTTAAGTGAGCAACCCTCCCTATGACCCCTAGTAATGGCACATCTACTACAATGGATAGCATCACTGGCTGAAGAGGGACTGGTGCAGTGCCTGGTGTTGGCCAAAATGCATGATGAGAAGGTCCTGGCAAGTCCATCAGAGCCTTAAGCAGATTCAGTCTACTTTCTCCACCTTATTCTATGGAGTAAGCAATAGTGTGTTTATTCTTCATGATTAAAGTCTCAGTATTTCGCAGTTCTCTGATAAATCCTTCTGATTTTCAAGTCAGCTAAAATAAGTCATCTCCTTGGTGTCAGATTCCCAAGGCTGAAATACCCAATATGTGGCTCACAAATTCCTTCCACTCCAGGGAAGATCCCGGAGCCTGTGATATCCCACTCCACTTCTGAGTCCTCTGGTAGGGACATGGGTCCTGACCTGATTATTTCTCCTACCTAACTCTATGTGGATCTTTCTTCACATCCTTAGTTTTAGAAGAGACTTTCTGCCAGTCTCCAGATGGCTTTCAGCAGAAGTTGTTCCACATGCAGAAGTCTTTTTTAATGTGTTTCTCAGTGTCCTCTTCATCCAGCATCTTGATCTCCCTCTGATTTAAAACTCCTGAGCATCTTTGCATATTAATGTGAACTAATTACCTGTAAGTTTCTGCACACCCATGAAGGAGGCATTAATAGCCCTTTGATGCAAACTATTTTTTCAAGGATATTGGTAGAGCAAAATGCCTGGGAATTCCCTTGGAACAAGGTGAAGGTATTACAACTGCATAGACATATATGTGGAAAGAATTTTTAAAAAGGCTGGATATACGTATAACAGACTCACTTTGTTGTGCAGCAGAAACTAAAACACACTGTAAATCAGCTACACTCCAATAAACTTTTTAAAAAATATGCTGTGATGTAATAAGTTAACATCTCCCTTCAGACTAAAGAGTTGGCTGTGTATGTTCATTGCTCAGTCGTGTCTGACTCTTTGTGGCCCCATGGACTGTAGACTATCACGCCCCTCTGTCCATGGGATTCTCCTGACAGGAATACTGGAATGGGTTACCATTTTCTTCTCCAAAATGGTTGGCATGCTTACTGTCTATTATGAGATGTAGAGATTTCTTAAAGAATCTTTTTCTATTTCCCACTGTATACACAGGTATCACTTTGTCCTCGTTACGTTGCTCTGAGGGAACTGGAGTTTAGGAAACTGGTGGTGAAAGATAATACTTTCTATGGCTATAATATTGCGTGTGTTTGTGTGTGTGTTTGTGATCATAGTTAGCTGTTATCTCTGTTTACCCAACTCCTTTCAAAGAAAAAAACAAAACAAAACAAAAAATGGATAATTAAAAACAAAGAGAATGGGTCAGATTAACTTAAGAATTGATCTCTCCTTTGATAGTCTATGTGATCATACCTATACACATGTTTATATACCTATTTCTATTTCTGTATACACCTGTAGAGAAATATATATATATATATATATAAAATCTATAATTAAAAATTAATGTGCTGTCAAATATAAATAAGGTGCTTCTAAAAGTGAATGAGACAAAATTTTACAGTAATAAAATATAAAAAGTGCTTTCAAATACATCAAAAAGATATGAAAAACATTAAAAATTATATTTTGCTGTTATTCAAAAGATGAACAAAAACAAATCATATATATAATTGTGGAATGTGTTTTTAAGCAATGCTGGAAAAGCCAAGGCAGAAAGTGTTTGAGTGTATTTAAGGAATTTACAAAAAGGCAAAATGGATGGAAAACAGTGATTAAGAAATAAAATAATATGGGCAATAAGTAAAAATAGTGGAACATAGACTGCTAGTTGCCCTTAAACATTTTCATTCTCCTCTAGTGACAGAATTCCAAGATTTTTCTTGACACATTATTCTATTCTCAACTCTGTCTTAAAAATAAGATGATCTAATAACTACCTTGGGCCATCAAGCTGAGGGCCATGCACAAGATATAACAGAATGGTGAGTGTAAGAACTATACAGTGCATTAATTTATTAGCACAAATTTTTATTAGCATGAATTTATTAGTGAATTCATGCATCTCCTATGTGAACCCTGTGCTTCTTACCTTGAGGTTAAGTAGGAAATAAATATGTCCTTGTTTATTAAAATCATTGTTACTTTAGGATTTTCTGTTTAAGTCCAAAAACAAATACCAATTAACACAGATAGGAAGAGATCTGTAATAAAGAGATTTATAGGTCATTTCAAGAAGTTTATAGTTTATTCTAGGTAAAAGAGAATACTACTGAAGGATTTTTAATGTGTTTAAGTTGTAGATTTTAGACATCATTTTTGAAAGTTCAGTATTCTGAGAGTATAAATAGTTACTAAAATGGTGAATGTTTAAAGGTACATCTTCCCCTAAATTATATCTTTAGTATTTTTGATCATAATTTTTAATACTGAGCATATCTTAATGCTCTAGTGTCAGTAATAATTTTAAAGAAATAAAGTAGACACTTTACTTTTAGTTAACCATATATCTAGTTTATGGACTCAGAAAATTAGATTCTTGATATTGGCTTCACCATTTATTAACAGTGAATGTTTGGCAACTTCCTTTTATTTACTGGTTATTGTGCTGCAAAAATATATAACTTTTGTACCAGGATACCGAGATTAATGGATTCACTTTTGAAACTGTTTTCTAGAGCACAAGACTCTATATAAATGACCTACTTAAAATGTATGTGTGGTCATCAAAATAATTAAGCATTATCTTTTTAATTTTGTACTTTCAAGTTATCTACTCTGAAAATGAGTGAATTCAGGAATTATGCTAAATATTTAGCCTGAAAATATGACTAAAAAAATTAAATAAATTAAATTTCCTATCGGTTTAACAAATTATAGAGACCTTGTGATAACTGCCATTAAATTTAATGATGATTATTAAGTAATATCAATATTTACTGTATTAACAACATATTGTCAAGATGTAGTTTATTCTGTGAATATAATTTAAATGGATATAATACAGTGGCTTGAGTTACCAGTTGTTTTCAGTTCCATCTTTCCTTCCTGAACATGTTTTAAAATATGAGAATATTTGAAGTCAGCCTACTTCACATGAATACTTCATGTTGTAAGAAGTTCAGCTATGATGACAATGGAAATAAACTATGAAAAATATTAATTAGAGGTATTAGGAAATAAATGCAACACAAACCAGGGAAGTATGATAAAAGCCATCTTTGAATCCAGGAATGGAAGACATCTTACAAAGTATGATTTGAGTGACTGTAAATGTTTCTCACTTCCACTAATTAGCAATCAAAACCTAAAACATGATAGCCATTATGGAGTAGAAGGACGTGCACTCATATCTCCTGTGAGAACTCCAAAATTGCGGCTTGCTGCTGAACATCCATTGACAGGAGAATGTTGTTAGAAACAAACCCCTTACCTGCCAGAGATGCTCAAAGGTCTCACCCAAATCCTTGGGCACACCAGGGCGCAGAAACCCCACAAGAGACTGAGGCAGACCTGCCTTTGAGTGGTTGAGTGTCTCCTGTGGAGGCACGGATCACCACCGGCCTGCCACAGGGACAGGAGCTCTGGCTGCAGCGGAGCTGGGAGGCCCGGTGCGGGGCCAAAGTCCTCTCAGAGGAGGTCGCCGTGAGCCCCACAATAGAGCCACCAAACAGACAACCCACAAACTGGAAACAATTATATCGAAGAAGTTCTTGCATGTTGAAAAAGTTCTAGGGCCTACAACAGATCCCCAACCTGAGAATCCCCAGGGAATTTGACTTTGAAGGCCAGTGGGATTTGATTACAGAATTTCCACAGGACTGGGGAAGACTCTTGGAGGGCACAAACAAAACTTTGCGCCTACCAGGAACCAGGAGAAAGGAGCAGAGATCCCACAAGAGCCAGGCTTGGCTGTGTGTGTTGAGGGATCTCCTGCAGAGGCGTGGGTTGTCGGTGGTCTGCTGTGGGATCAGCACTGAATACAACAGTCCAGGAAGCTCAAAAAATCAGTGCAGACGATTACTGCAGCCATGAAATTAGACAATGCTTTCCTTAGAAAGAAAGCTATGACAAACCTAGGCAGAGTATTAAAAAACAGAGACACCACTTTGCTGACAAAGGTCCATATAGTCAAAGCTATGATTTTTCCAGTAGTCAAGTACAGATGTGAGACTTGTACCATAAAGATGGCTGAAGGTGGAAGAATTGAAGCTTTTCAACCGTGATGTTGGAGAAGGCTTGAGAGTCCCTTGCACAGCAAGGGATCAAACCAGTCAATCCTAAAGGAAATCAGCTCTGAATATTCATTTGAAGGACTAATGCTGAAACTCCAAATCTTCAGTCACCTGATGAGAAGAACTGACTCATTGGAAAAGATCCTGATGCTGGGAAAGATTGAAGGTGGGAGAAGGGGAAGACAGAGGATGAGATGGTTGGATGGCACCACTGACTCGATGGACATGAGTTTGAGCAAGCTCTGGAAATTGGTGATGGACAGGGAAATCTGTCATGCTACAGTCCATGGGGTTACAAAGAGTCAGACATGATTTAGTGACTGAACAACAACAATTAATAAATCAAATTATTAATGTATGAACATGTTAAAATTCTAATTTTTTTCCATTCTTAGCAAATTTTCATTATTCCTTATCCCCTTACTGTCTTGTATTGTGAACATTTTCTTTTCTTTTTTATCCTTCCCATTGCTGTCGGAATGAATGCATTGTTTTGAATTAGAGTTTTCTTTGGGTATATGCCCTGGAGTGTGATTCCTGAATCATATATTAGTCAGTCCTATTTTTATTTTTTTTGAAGAAAACTCCATGCTGTTCACCATAATAATTGTACCAATTTACATTTCCACTACCAGTGTAGGACGGTTCCCCTTTCTGCATACATTCTTCAGCATTTATTGCTTTTAAACTTTTTCATGAAGATCTTTCAGACCAGTGTGATATAATACCTCATTGAAGTTTTGATTTGCTTTTCTCTGATAGTTAGTACCTTTCATCTGTTTTTTTGTTAATCTATTTGTCTTCTTTAACAAAATGTCTATTTAGATTTTCTGCCCATATTTTGATTGGATTGTTTGCTTTTTTGACATAGAGCTACACAAGCTGTTTGTATATTTTGGGGATTAAGCAACTGTCAGTCTTTCATTTACAAATATTTTTTCCCATTCTATAGGTTAGCTTTTCATTTTTTAATGGTTTCTTTTGCTGTGCAGAAGTTTTTAAGTTTAATTAGGTTTCATTTTATATTTTTTTACTTTTTAAAAATTTCCTTTACTCTAGGAGTGTATCAAAATGATGTTGCTGTGATTTATGTTAAAGAGTGTTTTGTCTGTTTTCCTACAAGAGTTTTATAGTATCTAACATTACACTTAGATTTTTGACACATTTCAATTTTTGTGTATGGTGTTAGAGATTTTTCAAGTTTCATTATTTCCCAGGTAGCTGTCCCATTTCCCAGCAACACTTACTGAAAAGATTGTCTTTTCTCTATTGTATATTTTTGCCCTTTACGTAGATTAGTTGACCACAGGTTCAGGAGCTTCTTTCTGGGTTTTCTATATGGTTCCATACATCTGTGTTCCTATTTTTGTGCCAGTAACACACCATTTTGATTAATGTAGGTTTTAGTATAAAGTCATGGAATTTGATTTCTCCAGTTCCATTTTTATTTTTCAGGATTGCTTTGGCTATTCAGGGTCTTCTGTGTTTCAACATAAAGTTTAGAATTTCTTATACTAGCTTTGTGGGAAATGACATTGGTAATTTGATTGGGATTACATTGAGTCTGCATATTGCCTTGGGTAGTGTATTTATGTTGACAGTACGGAGCTTTCCAACCCAAGAAAATGGTATATCCTTGATAGACATCAAATCACAAGAGAAGAAAACAAAAGAGGAAGGGAGGAAAAATACCTTCAAGACAAATTCAAAACAATTTGAAAAATTGCAATAAAAACATTCCTATCTATATTTACAAAAAGTAAAAACTGATTTAGTGTTCCAACCAAAACACATAGAGTACCTGAATGGATTACAAAAAAGAAAACAAGACCCATATATAGCTCTCTACAGGAAAGTCACTTCAGATTTAAGGACACACACAAACTAAAGTGAGGGGATGGAAAAAGGCATTCCATGCAAATGGAAATCAAATAAAGCTGGAATAGTAATACTTATATCAGACAAAATAGACTTCAAAATAAAAAAATATATTGCAAGAAACAAGCAGCTACATAATGATCAAAGGGTTAATCCAAGAATAACAATTTACCTTTGTAAATATATATGCACCTAACAAAGGAGCACTTCAATTTATAAGGTAAATGATAATAGCCAAAAAAGGAGCAATCAACAGTAACACAATAATAGTGGATGACATTAACACCCCACTCTTATCAAAGGACAAATCATCCAGACAGAAATTAAAAAGGAAACATAGGCCTTAATTGATATTCTAACCAGATAGACTTAATTGACATTTATAGAACATTCCATCCTAAAGCAGTAGAAAATATTTTCAAGTACACATAGAACATTCTCTAGTATAGACCACATCTTGGACCACAAATCAAACCTCAGTAAATTTAAGAAAGTTGAAATCATACCAAGCATCTCTTTTGATCACAACACTATAGGATTATAAATCAATTACACACAAAACTTTAAAAAAACAAACATATGGAGGCTAAACAATATATTACTCAACAGCCTTCTAAACAGATCACTGTTACTAGACAGATAACTGGGAAATCAAGGATGAAATTAAAAAAAAAAAAAACCTAGAGAAAAATGACAATTCAAAACATTTGAGGCATAGCAAAAGCAGCTCTAAAAGGGAAGTTTATAGCAATACAATCTTACCTAAGGGAACAAGAAAAAATCTCAAATAAACAATCTCACCTTACAGCTAGAGCAATTAGAGAAAGAAGACCAAAGGAAACCCAAAGTTAGTAGAAGGAAACAAATCATAAATGTCAGAGCAGAAATAGATGAAATAGAGATGAAAGCAATAGCAAAGATCAATGAAACTAGAAATTGGTTCATTGAGAAGATAAATAAAATTGATAAACCTTTGGCCAGACTCATCAAGAAAAAGTAGAGGTCTAAAATCAATAAAGTTAGAAATAAAAAAGAAGTTACAACTGATACTACAGAAACGCAAAAAATCATAAGAGACTACTACAAGCATCTATATGGCAATAAAATGGACAACATAGAAGAAATGGACAAATTCTTAGAAAAGTGTAACCTTTTAAGACTGAACTAGGAAGAAATAAAATTCATGAACTGATCATTCACATAATGATATTGAAACTTTGATTAAAAATCTCCCAACAAACAAAAGCCCAGAACAGAATGGCTTCACAGGCATATTCTAGCAAATATTTAGAGAAGAGTTAACATCTATCCTTCTGAAATTATTTCAAAAAATCACAGAATAAGGAGCACTCCCAAGCTCATTCTATGAGACCACCCTCACCCTGATACCAAAATCAGACAGACATATCAATTTTCTTTTTGAAACTTACAGACCAATAACACTGATGAACATATATGCAAAAGTATTCAACAAAAATACTAGCCAACTGAATCCCACTACACATTAAAAGGGTCGTCCCCCATGATCAGGTGAGGTTTATCTCAGGGATATAAGGCTTCTTCAGTATTTGCAGATCAATGAATGTGATACACCACACTAGTAAACTAAAGAATAAAAATCTTAATATCATCTCAATTGATTGAGAAAAGCTTTTGACATATTTCAACACCCGTTTATGGCTAGAATTTTCTAGAAAGTGAGAATAGAGGAAACTTACCTCAACATAATAGAATACATACATGACACACCCACAGCTAACATTCTCAATGGTGAAAAGCTAACTTCTCTCAGTTTTAAACCTTTATCCTTCTTGATCCTAACTTAGAGTTATTTGGGGGGAGGGACTTATTTTTGTTTATTTGCTTCTAAAGCATCCTCCTTTATTGGATGTAAAACTTATCTACCCCAGGACTTGTCTTTGAGCACCCAAAGACATATCTAATTTTATATCCAATATTTCAGAGATTTCAGTTAAATTTTGCATAAACAGAACTCAACTTAATACTTATGTCCCAAAGCACATTCTTTTCCAGGGAATACACATCCATCCATTTTCTTAAGTCAGAAAACTAAGAGACACCTTGATACCTTCTTCCTCATGGTTCACACCAAATCCAACTCCAAGTTCTCTTGATTTTATCTCCCAAATGTCTCTCAAATGTGCCCATATCTTTCTATCAATCCTGACTCTGAATTAGATCAGAATAGTAAACATTAATTAAGTCAAATTTATTGCAACTTTCACCTTAGTCTGAGAACCTATTCCTTATTCTTTATTCAATCCCAAATTATATCCTGATGCATTATATAAAATGACAATAGAGTTTTTATAATGAAATTAAAAATCAACATTAAGGTACTCCAATAAAATTGGTATAGAGATACTCCCAAGATGGTTATAAATTTTACCATTTTTAATTACATGGGGAGACACAAACGTAAAAATAATGTAAATAAATTAAAGTGCCAAATAAAATTATTCTGCTTTTATTAAATAAAAGCTTCTTCATGTCCTTCCTGTTTCTTGTTGTTTATTCTCACTGATAAGGGATATTAATGATTGGGAAGAACAAGAGTGTGTCTAACAGATGTGCTATTTTCCTTTAGAGCATTGTCTGCTGTGCTTTACCTAAAAGTTCAAAATTGCTGAAACTCACCGATGTCCATACCACTATGCCTAACAAATTAATTAAATGGCCATCCCCAGTCCCTACACCTTTCCCCTGTAGAAAGTATAGTTATAAGAAGTGAAGTCACTCAGTCGTGTCCGACTCTGCAACTCCAAGGACTGTAGCCTACCAGACTCCTCCGTCCATGGGATTTTCCAGGCAAGAATACTGGAGTGGGTTGCTATTTTCTTCTCCAGGAGATCTTCCTGACCTAGGGATTGAACCCAAGTCTCCCACATTGTAGGCAGATGCTTTACCGTCTGAGCCACGCGGGAAGGCATAGTTATAAGAAGGCATTACTTATTATTATCAAAGAATATGGCAGGAACTCAAAGATTTCTAAAAGAAGGAAGCTGTATCGTTCTTGTTTGGTCTCACCAATTAAGCCAGTGTTATTTGCCCAGTTTTTACTACATTTGAACTTTTGAAAAATTGGTTAACGTGCCTCCCCAAAAAGTAAACACTGTCATGGTTTCCCCAGATTGTAGAGAGGGGCATTGACTCTTGTGTCAGTGAGCGACTATCACTTAAAGATAAGTTTTCTCTCCCAACCAAAGAGTAGACAACCCTAGACAATCACCATATCTGATTTGTAGTGCCCTTCTTACTCATTTATTGAAAGAAAATTTTCTAATTTTTATTTTTCATTTTAACCCTATGTTGTCAGCACCCTAGTCATATTTCGCATATGGGCTTATTCAGTGTCATACATTTTTTGATTGATTATTTAAAATATTTATACCACACTAGCTTCTGCTTTGCAGTTTCACTTTCTGCTATGGAATTACATAAACCAGTGGAATCTGTCTCTAGGACAAATTTTACTTGGACCTGAGACCCCACCTTAGTTTCAAGGAATCTGAAGTTACAATTTCTGTCTTTGAAACTTGTGTATACTCAATTAAGACCAATTGCTACCACATGTTCCTGAAGGCATTAACTTCCTTCAATTAATTCCTTTGAATTTTAGGCCTGAAATAAAATTTCTGTCATTTTTTCCATCAATATTAAGGTAAGATGCTAGTGCTATATTCTTTTTCACTTAAATTGGACTTTGTTAAATCATAATCAGCTTAATCAACTACTTTAAGCTAAATTCACTTGGAACATATCAGTTAATGTGTTTGCTAGAATTAAGAACCTTCTTTTTACCTTTTGATTATTCTTTGCTTTCTGACCCAAACATTTGCCTCCTCAATATAATCTCTTGAATTTACTGTATTAGTTTTCCTATAATGTGAGTTAGCAAAATAATAGATTCTATAGGTCTCTAAAGTTATATGTATATATATATATGTGTGTGTGTGTGTAATATCTCTACTGGATGCATTCCATTCATATGGTATTGGATGATTCCATGTGGATTACATTTCCCATAAAATAAGCTTCTAATCCAATCATGTTCCCTATTGAGTTGCCTTTTCATTTGTTGTTGTTGCTGTTCAGTCGCTTAGTCATGTAAACTCTTTGTGATCCCATGGACTGCAGCATGTCAGACTTCCTTATCCTTCACCATCTCCTGGAGTTAGACCAAACTCATGTGCATTGAGTCAGTGATGGCATCTAGCCACCTCATCCTCTATTATCCCCTTCTCCTCCTATCTTCAGTCTTCGCCAGCATCAGGGTCTTTTTCCATGAGCCTTTGTAGAGTTTCTTTTTTATCTCTTCTTTGCTTTATTTTTAATTGGAGTTTCAATTACATAAATTTTGAAAATTATTCTTTTCAAGATACAGTCCCATCTATGCCATCTTCAAACTCTTCAGAAATTCTTTGGAATATTTTATACTGGACTTTTCAGTATTCGTATCTCAAGACTATCCAGTGTCATTTATATTTTAGAGTAGCTTTTTCATCTTCATAAAGTGGTTCCTCAATTGCTGTTAGAATGGACTCAATCCACAGTTCAAAAGTTCCCAGCATTTGGCCTCCTCTGAGGGTTCTTCAGTCCTTTTGCTATGACCTCTGTCTGCCCTGTTAGATTTATTTTCCTCATCACTGTGATCTAATAATAAGTATTAGGCTATTTTGAGAACAATTAGCCTTGGTACATTTCTTCATATTTTTATATCTACTGCATCCTGACTTTTCAGTTTATTTCACCTTCATATATATTTACTCTCTCTTGTAGGATTTAGCTTTCCCCCAGGAGAAATGTCTTTCTTTATCTAACTTAACTAAACTGTCTTCCTTTATTTTATTTTCACTTGCCAACGGTCTTCATCTGAAGACAAGAATAAAATATGTTTTCAAACCACTCCATAAAAAATAGGCTTCTTTCCAATAGAAACTATGATTCAATCACAAGCATGTTATTGGAGATACATATACACACACATACACACACACACACACACACACACACAAACACACACACACACAAAATAAAATAATTCATTGAGTTTTGGGTTCTATCTTTTTAAATACACACACACACACACACACACACACACACATATATATATATATATATTTAAACAGAAGTTCAAACTTTCTCATTTAATTACTGATAAGTATATACAATTTGTCAGTGTACCACAATTTCAAGCTCTGAAATCTTAGATCTTATTCAAACATTATTTTTAAATAAAGTGTACTTCATATCCTCCTTGCAATACTAATTTAAGAAATTTATAGAAGTGTACCGCATTCACGATAATACCATATATTCAAACAAGGATGTGTATTTCTTTTTAATATTGTTCACTGATAGTCTTTTTTCTTTTTTTTTTTTTTTAATAGTGTATAATTCATGAGGTGTAGCTGCACTGGAGATTGGGAAATTGGCTATACGACTAGCAAAGTATAAAAGCCAAAGAGACCCTAGAACATATAATAGAACATATAATGGTTCATGTCCAATCATCCTGCTCTGTAACACATGTACTCCAATTATGGAGTGACTTAGGGATGGATATCAGAAGCTGCTGTACTCAGAACCTTGTCTACTGTATCTACCACTGTGCATATCTGTCTTGTTTCTTATATTGAAGGTAAGAAAACTTGACATTAGTGAAGCTTAATGTGCTTTGTAAGTTTGATTTTCAATTTGAAAAGGAAATTGCTACTGCTGGCTGAGAGAAGTGTGACTTACAATTCAAAATATTAAAAAGGAAATAAAAATCTGAAGAAGCTATTCTTGCACTGCATACCACATATGTAGCTTTAACAATTTAAAACTAGACACTGCCCTCAATCTTTCCCAGCATCAGGATCTTTTCAAATGAGTCAACTTTTTTCATGAGGTGGCCAAAGTATTGGAGTTTCAGCTTCAGTATCAGTCCTTCCAATGAACACCCAGGACTGATCTCCTTTAGGATGGACTGGATGGATCTCCTTGCAGTCCAAGGGACTCTCAAGAGTCTTCTCCAACATTACAGTTCAAAAGCATTAATTCTTCAGCACTCAAATTCCTTTATGGTTCAACTCTCACATCCATATGTGTCTACTGGAAAAACCCATAGCCTTGACTAGACAGACCTTTGTTGGCAAAGTAATGTCACTTGCATTTTAATATGCTGTCTAGGTTGGTCTTAACTTTCCTTCCAAGGAGTAAGCATCTTTTAATATCAAGGCTGCAATCACCATCTGCAGTGATTTTGGAGGCCAGAAAAATAAAGTCTGTCACTGTTTCCACTGTTTCTCCATATATTTGCCATGAAATGATGGGACCAGATGCCATGATCTTAGTTTTCTGAATATTGAGTTTTAAGTCAACATTTTACTCTCCTCCTTCACTTTCATCATCAAGAGTCTCTTTAGTTCTTCTTCACTTTCTGCTGTAAGGGTGGTGTCATATGCATATCTGAGGTTATTGATATTTCTTCTGGCAATTTTGATTCCAGGTTGTGTTTCCTCCAGCCCAGCATTTCTCATGATGTACTTCTCATGAAGTTAAATAAGCAGGGTGACAATATACAGCCTTGACATACTCCTTTTCCTATTTGGAACCAGTCTGCTGTTCCATGTCCAGTTCTAACTGTTGCTTCCTGACCTGCATACAGTTTTCTCAAGAGGTAGGTCAGGTGGTCTTGTATTCCCATATCTTTCAGAATTTTCCAGAGTTTATTGTGATCCACACAGTCAAAGGCTTTGGCATAGTCAATAAAATAAACTATTTTTTGGTTTGGCCTAGTGAAATAAACTAAAAAAAAAAAAAAAAAAAAACAGTTTGCAAATTTTTACATTAGGGCCTGAAGACACATGAAAGTATAAAAGTCCAGTCCTAACTCAGGGAGCTCTTACTAGCATAATCATAAAGTATGCATAAGTGTCATAGGTATGCTACAATAGTATTTTGATACAACCCTGGAGAATAAAACTAAAGCACATGGATATTTTAGATGGGCTTCACCATTAGATGAAAAAATAGGCTTAGTATTAATAGGTATGCAGAAATGAAGATATTCTCTGAGCCAAGACCAATATCAAAGAAATCATATATGTTGGGTTAGACATATCAAAATATATTTATGTTATGAAACAATGCTTGAATTAAGAGAGGTGATTTATCCAAAAATGCTAATTGACCATTGGGAACTATGTCTAGGAGGAAAAATTGCTAATAGTGAGTAGGCATGAAGACAGGGCTCTAGTCAAGTGATTTTGTTTTTTAAAACAAGGTTTATAATATTGAAGTATTCAGCTATCATTCAGAAACTGCAAAAACAAACAAATTATTTATAAAGAGTGGTTGAACATGAAAGTGAAATCTGTAATGAAGTGGTAATGTACTATGGCTGATTCATATCAATGTATGACAAAACCCACTGAAAAATAAAAAAAAAATAAATAAATTAAAATTAAAAAAAAAAAAAAAGACGTGGTAATGTAAATTCATGATTAGGGCAAATAGTCTCTTTTTCTAAAAATATAAAAAAGAAATCAAGCTTGTAAAAATTTTTGAGCTGAAAATAGAAATAAAGCATGGAGCTCTTTCTCGGATACTGCATTTTAGTTAAGAATGAGTTGGAAGGATGCAATCAAAAACACTTTAAAGATGATTTAAATAAATGCCTGCTGCCTAGGGTGTAGAAAGCTAAAAAAAAAAAAAAAAAAAAAAAAAAAATCAATGCTCCCAGATTAATGATAATATCAAATCAGATTCTCTAGACAATAAACACCACATGAACCCATTAGAGAACTGAAATTGCAGGACAAACCAGTAGCCAGAATTTAAGGGAAAGCAGACTTCTCCAAAAAAGTCAAGGTGTGAATGCTGGCTTCCGTGTGGCATCTATGGGAGAAGCCAAGTTCGCTGTATAAGTGAGCATAGACTCAGCTAATATTGTTAATGAACTGGTTGAATACAGGCTGAAGGAGTTCTGGGAAGAGGCCCCATTCCAGGGCCTGAGAGTGGGCTCCTGTCTAACACTCTGAAATGAATTGTGTGAGGAGACAAACGTACTGACAAAGTAAAAGACTTTATTGGAAAGGGGCTCTCCAGTGGGAAGTAGCAGGGTGAGGTATGAGAGCGCCCGGAAAGCTATTCTGCCATGTGGCTCATAGTCTCGGGTTTCATGATAATGAGGTTAGTTTCCAGGTTTTCTCTGGCCTATCATCTTGCTTATGCCCATATTTGGTCTGACTTAGGGTCCTTCCTGGTGGCAAACATATCTCTCAGCCAAGATGGATTCCAGCCTGAGGGTTTCTGGAAGGTTGGTGGGACATACAGGCTGGGGTAGCCTCCCTCCTTGTGGTCCATCTGGAATTCTGGTTGGTGGCAGCTTGTTGGCAGCAGCAGACCAGGTCGGTGTTTCCTATTGGGCAGGACCTCCAGTTGTGAGGTAACTCATGCTCGGTTATTATTTTGCCTACCAAGGGAGGTGATTTCAGTCAATGGTTCTCTAACAAAGGGAGAGTATATAGGCTCAGGGAGCCAGAGAGGTAAGGAGGATTCTCAGGCATTTATAGATTCTTCCATTGGCTCTCCTGGGGTGTTCATGAAAGAATGAGGGCAGAGAGGGAGACAGGAGAAGTGTGTAACTGGAGAAGGGGTGCAGACTCTGTTTTAGAAAAAGCATGGAATCCTGCCCAAATCCTTTTGACCTAAGAATTAAAAGCCTAACTATAAAGGAAGATAGAAAAAAAAAAAAAAGAAAGAAAGAAAAGAATAAGATGACAAATCATGTTTTATTGACTCAATTCATAATCGGTTCTGTAAATTTGTCAAGTTTTTAAATACCAAAATGCATTAGAAAGTCATGCATGCACGCATGCTCAGTCGTTGGTTGACTCTTTGCAACACAATGGACTGTGGCCTAACAGGATCCTCTCTCCAAGGGATTCTTCAGGCAAGAATGCTGGAGTGGGTTGCCATTTCCTCCTCCAGAGGATCTTCCTGACCCAGGGATCTATCTTTCATTCCCTGCATAAGCAGATTGATTATCACTGTGGGATCAAGGAAGAATCAGAAAAGTCACTGGTCTTCAAATATTTTTCTCTAACTGAGGTCCATCACAATCATGTATAAAGAATTCTATTTCAGCTACAAGGAAAGTGCAGTAAATTTTCAAATGGGACTGTTTAAATATTTTTTTAGAAGTAAATCATATTTATTTTAAAGGATAAATTAAAAAAGCTAAAACTTTTTTTTTTTTTTTTTTAAGTAACAGAATCCTTACTTCTCAGATTTGCTTCAGGGAAAGTCGACATTATTTAAGTACTCTAGATAAAATGATCCCTGCTGAGGCTGCTGCTACCTGTAATACTAAATACTACATTTACCACCAGTGGGCTTCCCTTGTGGCTCAGCTGGTAAAGAATCTGCCTGTAATGTGGGAGATCTGAGTTCAATCCCTAGGTTGGGAAGATCCCCTGGAAAAAGGGAAAGGTTACCCACTCCAGTATTCTGGCCTGGAGAATTCCATGGAATGTATAGTCCATGGGATCACAAAGAGTTGGACACTATGGAGTGAATTTCAGTTACCACCATTACTGTGAATCTTACCAGTTTGTTTATTTCCATGATAGCATTAATCACACTCAATGTGTAACTTCTTCCAGGTATACCACACCCATGAATTTACCATGGTGCTTGGTAAATAAAACCTACTTAAAACTGACATTAAAATGCCAAGGTATATTCTCTCTCACATATTAAATCCAAAAGTGATGTGTTTATATTCTGTAAATTAATTAAAGAGCTAGTCTTCTTTCCCTTGTTCCTCAGGTATCTTAGGGTATCACTTTCATTCCTGTGATGTACGGTAGCTCCCGTGCATGTATGTGTTTCATCTAGAAAGTGAAAGTGAAGTTGTTCAGTCATGTCCAATTCTTTGTGACCCTATGGACTGTAGTCTACCAGGCTCCTCTGTCCATAGGATTTTCCAGGCAAGAATATGAAGTGGGTTGCCATTTCCTTCTCCAGGAGATCTTCCTGACGCAGGGATTGAACCTAGGTCTCCCACACTGTAGGCAGACACTTTACCGTCTGAGCCACCAGGGAAGTCATAGAAGAGATGTTAATACAAGGAAAGGAAATGTCTCTCTAGCATCAAAGCTAACTCTTATAAGTTGCCTGGATGATTTGGAGTTCTATTTATTTTGTTGGTTATATCTAGCTATTATGAGTTGCAGAAATATCACTTTTCTTTAACAGTGATATGACAAGCTAAAATTTTGCATTCTTAATATCCTTAGGAAAAAATGTATTTGAAAAGTCTTGGATTACCACAAATGTGGTACCTTGGATATAACTTTTATCATTGTTTAACTTTCTTTTCCTCTGTGTTTCAAAGTTTCATCTTAAAGTATAGTGGCTTACAATGATTTTACTAAAAGCAATTGAAAACAATTATGATGATGAAAATCATTGCAAAGAATGTGAAATGAAAATAGTGCAGATTTTAAGATTATCTAAATAAAGAAATTTAAATATAAATTTGTTTATTTGACTTATCTGAAAATACTTATGGCATTCTTGAGCAATTAAGGTAAAAGAGTAATTTTTACATAATAATGACAACAGTATAGATAACAAGATTTTGTTATTGAAAAAGTCTTGGAGTTTTTTCTTATTCAATTTTTCTATTTTATAACTTAGGACATAGATTTTAAATGTCAAATTCAAAATGTTTTAGTAAAAGAGATGGGAATGAATACCAGTATTCTTGGGGCTTCCCAGGTGGCCCTAGTGGTAAAGAACCTGCCTGACAATGCAGTAGACATAAGAAATGCAGGTTCAATCTCTGGGTCAGAAAGATCCTCTGCATGACAACCCGCTCCAGTATTCTTGCCTGGAGAATCCCAAGGACAGAGGAGCCTGGTTGGCTATGGTTCACAGAGTTGCAAAGATTTGAACAGGACTGAAGTGACTTAGCACATGCATACAAATATTCCTTCTACCTATGTTCTTTGTTTTATGCCATGATGTTGTTAGGTTTTTAATAAAGGTATCATTTGAATAAGAGGGGTCAGTTTGCTGTCTACTCTGTTGTTGTTTAGTCACTAAGTCGTGTCCGAGTCTTTTGCGACCCCATGGACTGTATCCCTCCACGATCCTCTGTCTGTGGGATTTGCCTGGCAAGAATACTGGAGAGGGTTGCCATTTCCTCCTCTGGGGGATATTCCTGGGCCAAGGATTGAACCCACAACTGCTGCATTGGCAGGTAGCTTCTTTACCACTGAGCCACCAGGGAAAACAATCTAGTCTGTAGTCCCAGAGTAACATGAAGGACAGAAAGCTTACTGATCGGCTGCCATTGCTTGCTCAGACTCCATTATCCAAAATGATGGCTGAAGTTTGTATAATTTCAAAGGAAAGAAGATGGCCCAAAACTGAAAGATATTGGAAGAGTTACCAGTTTCTCAGAAATTCCACTCAGACACTGAATACAGAATCTTCCTCATCAATATACACATCAAAGCGTCAATAGGCTTAAGATGGTACTAAACTGCATCTTGGATTGAACAGATTTGTTTAAGTGTGTGTATGAAGTCCAACTTGTTAACAGAATACATTCATTCCCGGCATTTCATTAACCCTTAAATGATGTGATTCTGGAGGGTATACAAGTTAATATTTTGGATGCCATCGTGTCAGGATTTTACTACTAAAAAGCAAACCCAATTTAGCTATTGAACCCATATGCACTGACACAGGTATACAAATTATTTAAATAGTGAAATCTGTTTATATCAGTTGGTAAGTAACCACTGATCTTATCTCAGTCCCCTCTCTTGCATCAGATTTGGTTCAAATCTGGATTGGTTCAAAGATAGAAATTAATATAGTAACAGTCCAATAAAAGCCTCCAAGGTCTTGATTCAGTGCTGTGGATTGATTCTATTACTCTAGTTAGTCTTTACCTGTGTCTTCCAACTGTTACATACTTTAAAAATTACTTTCAAGAAATTCAAGTTAAAGTCTCTAAGTGTTATTTTCCCCTATTTTAAATTGTGTGCTTTTTCTACTTTGAGGTAATTTCCAGTAGTTTTCTCTATCTTCATTTATCTTAGTATCTTGACTACTACCTTTATGAATAAGTGTATTTATTTTTCCAAAATTAAAAATAAGTTTCATGTAAAAAGTAATTTAGATCAATACTTAGCTGGAAAAAGGTGATTTTATTTCCACTAACCAATACTTTAAAATTATATTTTCAGCATAAAATTATTATTATTAATAGCAAAATGAAGGGCCAAATAAAACAAATTACTTCCTACTCACCAACAGTTTTTTAGAGTATTAAAATACCAAAGCAGTATTTTAAAATGTCATATAGGTATTAGTGAATTCATCTTTTCTATTCAAAAAACACTCGCTGAACCACTAAAGTTTTGAGGTCTTGTGGAAAGTGTATATTTGCGGCACCTTTCCTTCTTTTAATGAAGTTTCTGTCAAGAAAATAAGAAAGCATAGAGCCAAATGAAATTCATTTAAAATGTGAAATTAATCATAAGAGAATTTTCTAAAATCACACTTAAAGTTGGGTGGGGGATACCGTTTTCAAATTTCAAATTCTTGAGGTCAGAAGTCAGAAATGGATCTTATTATGCTATTAATAAAATTAAAGTGTCAATAGGATTCTGTTCCTCCTGAATTCTTTAAAAGAGGATGTTTCTAGAAACTCCCAGCTCCTTGTTTCATGATCCCACTCCCCCATCTTCAAACCCAGCAATGTGGTGTCAGGACTCCTTATTCGGCCATCTCTCTTGTTCTACCTCTTCTGCTTCCCTCTTCCACTGTGTGGTTTCATCTCCGAACCTAGCTGACCATAATCCAGGGTAATCTTTCTATCTCATCGTCAGCTGATCAGCAACCTTTATTGCATCTGTAAAATTTAATTTGTTTGTCATGTAGCACACAAATTGATAAGATTCAGGCATTTAGACAGGAACATCTTTTGAGAAGGCTTTATTCTGCCTGCCACCACTTGCTACTATGTGAGCACACATGAGAAACCATAAATACAGGTCAAGAAATGGTTCATTACCAGCATATACAAAACATCCCACATGTCATTTGTGAATCATTGTGGGAATGATCCAAACACTACCTTGAATTTTAAAATTATAAGTTAGCTCATCACTTTGGGAGGTTTAAAAATAGCACCATATGGTGTATATTTTTTGTGTCTGACTTTTGTTCATTCAAGATTTTGCATATGATATTAATCCTTGTTCTTACTGATACATGTTTACTGTTATGTAATATCTCACTGTATGAATAAAGTACAACTTATTTATTCATTTGAATGTTGATGCACATTTGATTTCTTCCAATTTGGGATTCTTTCAAATGCTACAGCAGAGAAAATTTAGTACTCATATTTTATTGCTTATGTGCATATACTGCTGTTGCTCAGTTGCTCAGTCGTGTCCAACATTTTGCAGCCCATGAACTGTAGCATGCCAGGCTTCCCTGTCCTTCACCATCTCCTGGAGCTTCTCAAACTCATGTCCATTGAGTCAGTGATGCCATCCAACTATCTCATCTTATGTCATCCCCTTCTCTTCCTGCGTTCAATCTACCAGCATCAGGATCTTTTCTAATGAGTCGACTTTTTGCATCAGGTGGTCAAAGTATTGGAGCTTCTTCAGTCCTTCCAATGAATATTCAGGATTGACTTTCTTTAGGATTCATAGGTTTGATCTCCTTGCAGTTCAAGGGACTCTTAGGTCTCTTCTTCTCAAGAGTCTTCTCCTGACTGTTCTCAAGAGTCAGTTCAAAAGCATCAACTCATTGGCACTCAGCCTTCTTTAGGAGGGCTTCCCTTGTGGCTCAGCTGGTAAAGAATCTGCCTGCAATTCAGAAGACCTGGGTTCAAGCCCTGGGTTGAGAAGATCCCCTGGAGAAGGGAAAGGCTACCCACTCCAATATTTTGGCCTGGAGAATTCCATGAACTACAGTCTCACATCGATACATGATTATTTGAAAAACAGTAGCTTTGACTATATGGACTTTTGTCGGCAAAGTGATGTCTCTGCCTTTTAATATACTGTCTAGCTTTGTCATAGCTTTTCTCCCAAGGAGCATTCAAAGAGCAAACATATTTTAATTTCATGACTGCAGTCATCATCTGCAGTGTATACCAAGTATAAAAATAGTGTGAAAATGTTAGTTGCTCAGTCATGTCCAACTCTTTGCAACCCCATGAACTGTAGCCTGCCAGGCTCCTCTGTCCAGGGAATTCTCCAGAGTACTGGAGTGGTTAGCCATTCCCTTCTCCAGGGGATCTTCCTGTCCCAGGGATTGAACTCAGGTTTCTGGCATTGCAGGTGGACTCTTTACCACCAGGGAAGCCCATACCAAATATAAACCTTGCAGTAAATATCTGGTGCCAACGGATAGGGATATGTTCAAAGTTGCCAGACAATGTCAAAATATATTTCCCCAGTGGTCATATCTGATTACACTCCCAACAGATGTGTAGGAAAATTAGTTTGCTAAGGCAATTTGCCAGAACTGGACACTGAATTTTATTGCTTTTTTTTTTTCTGAATCTATTGTATTAATTAGTTCTTTTTTTTTTTCTTCTTTATTCTGATAATATGCTGAATTACTCCAAAAGATTTTCAAATATCAAAACAATGTTATCTTCTTGGAGGAAAAAATAGTTGGCTCATGACATATAATTTATCTATCAGCTCTATCTACCATCTGACCATTTCTGGAAATTCAATTAATTAATATACTGATTAGCATTTTTGCAACCTGGATCAAAAGTGAAGGTGGATTCTTTTTTTTTTTTAATATCATGTCATATCTCTAAAAAGTTTTTAGAACAAAGTTAAGCAACATCATAGAATATTATAGAAATTGATCACTTTATTGTAGTTACTGGAAAATTTTCACTTTTTCTTTCTAAAATATTAGTAGAATTTACTATAGAAGCCTTCTTAGTGTTGAAGTTAAGGAAATGCATTTGTGTGCTGTATGTGTTATGTGTATGCAGTGTGTGTGACAATTTTTAATTATGCTTAAGTTACTATTCCAATGATTGATTTCTGGATTAAAAATACCTCATAGTTTAGTGGCTCTAAATGATAATTTTATTTTGTGAGTCAAGAATTTGGGGAACACATAGCTGAGCAGTTCTTGGACTGGGTTCATTTATGGGATAATATCCAAATATTGGTTGGGCTTTCCATCAACTGAGGGTGTCACAGGGCTGACATTAACATAACTCACTTACACAGCTATGAGTTGATGATGACTGTCTACTGAAAGTTCATCTGAGTTTTTCAAGTGCCTACATTTGGCATCTCTAGGCAGCAGTATCAGAATAGTTCAACTTCTTACATGATGACTGACTCCTCGAGAGCAAGTACCCTATGAAGGTCTGGCAGAGGCTTCATAGCCTTGAATTTCATCTTGATCTACCAGTTACTGCTGGAGATGTGTTAAAATGTCTCAGTATGATTATATCTCTGGCTGTCTCTCTTTGAAGTTTACAAAATTCAGAAAAAAAGTTCAGTCCTTACATCTTAATTTTTTTTCTCTCTTTGCTTTTTTCATTTCTCATTTTGAGACTCAGATTCATGAAAGTTAGATCACTTGATACTATTTTACAGTCTTCAAGGTCACTGATATTTTGTACTGCAAAATCTAATCTGCAATTAATACCAGCCAGTGAATTTCTTAGTACAGACAATATATGCTCATCTCTTGGAGTTTGGCTTAGTTTTGACTAAGACATTTGAAAATGTCTTTCATTTATTTCCTTATACTATTCATGTTTTTCTTTAACTAGGTGGTCATATATGTAATAGCTACTTTAAGACCTTGACAGCTATTCTCCTAATTTTACCATCTCTGGATTTCCTTCTGGCTATTGATTGTTCTGGCCCTTGTTGTGGGCCACATGTTCTTGATTATTTTTACCAGTCCAGTAATTTTTTTTTAACCAAAAACTCACATCATGTATTACACAATTTTGAATGCTGTTATTTTCTATTTACTTTAAAGAGCATTGAGCTTTGTTCTGGCAGTTAGCTAATTTACTTGCAGATTATCTGGATCCTTTTCTGACTTGTTTTTAATCTTTTTGAGAATCAGATTAACCTTTATTTCAGCATTAGTTTAGTCATATTATTAAGACACAGGCCTTGCAATGATTCTAGCTTGGTGTTTGCAAGAATTTTTTTTCACATTTGCTGATAAGAATTTGAATGCCTCCAAATTCTGTGAGGATATTGTTCAACATGCAACTTCCTCCTGATCATTCTTTCCCAGCCATATGGAGTTTCACCCCATGCATGCCTCAATATTTATCATAGACTCAGAGGCAATCTTTTCAGATTTTTTAATTTCTGTGTATTTCCCCTCTCTTCATCACTCTGTCACAAGATTTCAAGTGACACATCCTCCCTGAGTCTGATCTCTGTCTCCTCAATGCAGCAAAAAGACCATGCCTTAATAATACATCAGTGGGCATTAGACATGAATCTCTGGTAAAACAGAAATGATTTAATGTAGTCCAATCACATTTAAGACCAAATAATTTTAAACAGAAATAGAACTGTGATAGCAAATTTTACACTGGTTATTGGTGAGCCAGTTATAATATTTTCTTTTTTTTAATTTTTAAATTTTTTCAGTTATATTATTTTCATTCACAAATTAATTCACTTTTAGGATTTTATGTTTAAACAAATTTTTCAATACAAATTTGTAAAGCAAATCATATTTTTAAACTGCATAAACTTATGAAATAAATTACTTTGGGTAGATAACACTGTATTACTACGTTAAGGTTATTGTTTTATAGGTTTATCTAGGTAATAAATATAAACAGTGGTTTCAACTCATTCAGTTCAGTTCAGTTGCTCAGTCATGTCCGAGTCCTTGCAACCCCATGGACTGCAGCACGCCAGGCCTCCCTGTCTGTCACCAACTCAACTCATTAGTTACATACAAATATTGTTCAGTTGCTTAGTATGACCCTAAGCAACCCCATGGACTGTAGCATGCCAGGCTTCCCTGTCCTTCACCATCTCCTGGAGCTTTCTCAAACTCATGTCCATTGAGTCAGTGATACCATCCAACCATCTCATCCTCTGTCGTCCACTTCTACTTCTGCCCTCAATCTTTCCCAGCATCAGGGTCTTTTCCAATGAGTCAGTTCTTCGAATCAGGTGGCCAAAGTATTGGAGTTTCAGCTTCAGCCTCAGTCCTTCCAATGAATATTCAGGGTTGATTTCCTTTAGGATGGACTGGTTGGCCCTCTTTGCAGCCCAAGGGATTCTCAAAAGTCTTCTTCAACACCACAGTTCAAAAGCATCAATTCTTCAGCAATCAACCTTCTTTATGGTTCAACTCTCACATCCATACATGACTAATGGAAAAACCAATAGCTTTAACTAAACAGACCTTTGTAGACAAAGTGATGCCTCTGCTTTTTAGTATACTTTCTAGGTTTGTCATGGGTTTCCCTTGTGGCTCAGCTGGTAGAGAATCTGCCTGCAATGTGGGAGACCTGGGTTCGATCCCTGGGTTGAGAAGATGCCCTGGAGAAGGGAACAACTCCAGTGTTCTGGTCTGGAGAATTCCATGGACTGTATAGTCCATGGAGTTTCAAAGAGTCGGACACTACTAAGCGAATTTCACTTTTAGGTTTGTCATAACTTTTCTTACAGGAAACAAACATAAATATTAGATTCAAATTTAAAAGATATGCCATTACTGTGAATATTATATTTATTGATTTTTTTCTTCATTGAAGGTTTACTAGATACTTTGTCTTCTAAACCTCATTAAGCCAGGATAAAACATCAAAATGGACAGTGCTAATCTTTTAAAATCTATTTGGCTTATGTGCTAAATTGCTTCAGTTGTGTTTGACTGTTTGTGACCCTATGGACTGTATCTTGCCAGGCTTCTCTGTCCATGGGGATTCTCCAGGAAAGAATACTGAAGTGGGTTGCCATGCCCTCTTCTGAGGAATCTTCCTGACAAACGAATTTTCTGAACAAAGGATAGAAACTGACCATTATTGTGTTAGTATGAATGGGTTAAGCAAATACTATGCTGTATTTTAAGGTGACAGGCTTTGAAATCAGCTTAATTTTGTTTAGATCCTCACTTGACTAGATACTTACAGTGAAACTCACAAAGTTATTTAGCTTATCAATTCCTCAGTTTCTTCATCTGAATTAGAAATGAATTATAGCAAATATTGAGTGTTGTGAATATAAAAATTACAGGTAAAAAATACAGGTAAAATTTGTAGCACAGTGACTGGTGCATGAGTTAACACTGAAAATGGTTACATAGTTTTGCAGATATGTCTATTACAGAGTAGAGAAGATGGAGAAGCAGAAGATCCTACACTCAAGAACATATGTGTAAACATTCAGTACATTTAAACAATGAATTAGCCAGATTCCTTACTCACATGAGTCCCTCTGACTTTGGAAATAGCCTCTTAAAAAGAGAAGAAAAATTTTATAATACAATCCTAATTGCATCAAAATGAATAGTTAGCATCAAATCTGTCTCTTAAATTGGAGAGGAAAACAAGAGTTCTACTAGTGGTGTAACGTTTCTTCTTGACAGTGACTCACCAACTTTGCCAAAATTTAGGTTTCCTGTAATGTGATTCTCAAGCTCGCTTCACTGAACTCAAAAAAGCACACACTTAACGTATACTCTGTTGTATCTGTGTGGCTACTTCTATCCTCCACAAATTTTGAGTTCTTTGAGAGTAGGTTCATTTTATTTCTTGGCGTTTACTTATATTTCATTCAAAATACCAACAGATTAAATGATTTTAAATATCTATTGAATGAATATATAAAGAGAAATGGAAGCATACTTTAGTGCTTAACCTTGGATTTTTTCATGGTGGGTGGTGAGGTATGTGGCAGGTTTTTTTGTTGTTGTTGTTGCTTTTTAAATCATTATTTAAGAATAACATAAAAGATTGTCATTGATCATCACACTGGTAGAATTATCCATAGTCATTTTGGGAATCCTGTGCCTTCCTCCTTTTTTCCAATGCTTAATTTCTGTGTAAGAAGTTATTTTTAAAATAATTTGAGAAAAATAGTAAAGGTACTGATAGAAAGAGCTAACATTTTAAGAAAAAAATGAAAAGAAAAAGTGGTATAAGATAATGTACCAACCATTTCTTCTTTTTGTATCTCTAAACCTCTTCACTACTGAGTTCAAAATCTCCCACAAGTGATTGGTCTCTTGAAGCATTTGTGCAGATAATGTTTTTTAACAAGGGCAATCAGTGATACTGTAAGAGATAGTGAAGTGGAAAAGCATAAAGAATCTAAGCTTTAATGATGTTGGCTTACAAAAACACGTCATTGTGGAGACAATAATAGGCAAATTGGTATATCTTCTAGCATTTTAGGTTAGACAAGGAAGTGAATTTGATATTTTTGAACTGAGAACAATTTCCAATTTATTCAAATGATCACTCTTATATTACCTGTCAGTATACATACACACATGCATGAATACGCTTGCCTGAGCACATAGAGATTGTAGATAATTCTCAAAGGTACAGGTATGATCTGGGGTGCACATAAAAAGAAGATGTGGTAAAATTACAACTGGGAAGTTATATGGAAGTCATTTTCAGAATTTTCTAATTGAAAGTTATTTGCATATTTACTGGGGACTTTAAATGTGCCACAATACTGCATTTTGTGCAATATCCATTTCTGTTATATTCCTGGTTTCCGCAAACTCCATAATTTGCCTTTGAGGATGATAATTTAGTTAAAAAGTGCTAAGCAATGTGTCAAAAGTGCCAGGTTCAAGAATAATATTTTTCAATTTCTTACTCTGTGACCTTAAGCATATTATTCATTTTCTATAAACATTTTAATAGACTCAAAAAACTTTGTCACTTACTTTTTTTTTAAAGTAAATTACATGGTGAAAGTGTAATTAATAAGATAGAACATTATTAACATCACATCCAGATACCCAAAATAGTCTACTTTGAATGACTTGAGAGTGAAAAAGCTGGCTTAAAAATGCAACATTCAAAAAACTAAGATTGTGACATCCAGTTCCATCACTTCGTGGCAAATATATGGGGGGGAAAATGGAAACATTGACAGACTTTATTTTCTTTGTTTTCTAACATCATTGCAGATGGTGACTGCAGCCATGAAATTAAAAGATGCTTGCTCCTTGGAAGCAAAGCTAGACAGCGTATTAAAAAACAGAGACATCACTTTGCCAACAAAGGTCCATATAATCTAATCTATGTAGTATTTTTCCAGTAGTCACATATGGATGTGAGAATTGGGTCATAAAGAAGGCTGAGTACCAAAGAATTGATGCTTTGAACTGTGGTGTTGGAGAAGACTCTTGAAAGTCCCTTGGATGTCAAGGAGATCAAACCAGTCAATACTAAAGGAAATCAACCCTGAATATTCATTGGAAGGACAGATGCTTAAACTTTGGCCACCTGATGTGAAGAGCCAACTCATTAGAAAAGACCCTGATGCTGGGGAAGATTGGAAGGCAGGAGGAGAAGGTGATGATGAAAGACAAGATTGTTGGATGGCATCACCAACTCAATGGACATGCATTTCACCAAACTCCAGGAGATAGTGAAGGACAAGGGAGCCTGGTGTGCTGCCATCCACAGGGTTGCAAAGAGTCTGACATGACTTAGCGACTGAACAACAGCAATTGTCCTAGCTTCAAACCATTTAAGTTCACACAGGAGCCATACTCTATAATTTTTATTATGTACTGTGTGTGCACATGTGAATTTGGGCATAATCTAACTCCTCAATGTATAATACATTGTTCTCCATACTGAATTCAGTAATATTTTCTTAATTATTTAATTTCTTTTAGGAATATTAAACAAATTTACTTAAATCATATTATAAAAACAGTAACTGAACTCTATGAACTAAAAAATAATATATAACTCTGATGCCTACAAATAAAAGACTAAGTAAACAACAACTTGTGTGTTCAAATCAAAGAGAACTCTGGGGGTCTGTCTTGCTTTGAAATTTGTTTGTTTTGTGATATACAATGTTATTTAAATTCTCAAAGTTTTTTTTTCCCCAATAAGAAATTAGACTAATAAAAAAGAGCTTTCTGTACTTAATATATGTAATATATTAAGGCATGATATAAATACTTTAAATATATTTTAAAATGTAGTCCTCATGGTGATCTTATAAATCAAGATGTATTATTTATCCTTTCATTTATGGCTGGGAAAAGTTGGAATAGTTGAGTGAAAGGACCAAACTTGAAAAAAAACCTTAGACGATAGAGATTGTATTTCAAAATTCTATCAGTCAGATCCCAGAGACACTCCATTATTCTGCCTCCCTGGCAACTTCTAATGAAATGAAGTAAAGACATTCACCTGAAGAGGAAGACAGCTGGTGCTGATAACCTACCATCTATTACAATATCAAAAAGAAAAGAAAGAAAAAAAAATTTGAAAAAATCACTCCCATTCCTGTCACTGCTGCTGTAACCGTTACTATGACTATGGCTTCTAGTTATGAGGCTTTTTACTGTCAAGATATCTAAGGTTCACAACAGCTTCTTGCATTTGCCCACCTTTTCTTTCAGTGGAATAAAAATACAATGAAAAGAAACTTTAAAGCTAAATATAACAAAAGCTAGCATATTATACCAGTCCATCCTGAAGGAGATCAGTCCTGGGTGTTCTTTGGAAGGACTGATGCTGAAGCTGAAACTCCAATACTTTGGCCACCTCATGCGAAGAGTTGACTCATTGGAAAAGACCCTGATGCTGGGAGGGATTGGGGACAGGAGGAGAAGGGGACCACAGAGCATGAGATGGCTGGATGCCATCACCGACTCGACGGGCATGAGTTTGAGTATACTCCGGGGGTTTGTGATGGACAGGTAGGCCTGATGTGCTGCGATTCATGGAGTCGCAAAGAGTCGGACACGACTGAGCGACTGAACTGAACTGAGCATATTATAATACTTTACTAAATATGCCAGTGACTGAGAGACATTTTTCCTAAACTACACTTCCCTGAAAAATATCCCTTGATCTCAATTTGTATTATTTACTCATAGAACACCACACTGTTGCAAAAGATTTATGTCTTTATCTTCTCATTTTGCTTTATTATAAAGTGCAATAGCCAAGTTTCATACTGATTCTTGATTACAATTAACTCTATCCTTACAAACTAAAATGTGAGACATGCAACTATTTTACACTAATATGATGGCTCTATTTTCAAAGATCACATCATATTACACTTGTAAGCAAGCATAATCCACCCAAGAGAATTCCATCCAAACAGGCTCTCTTACCTAGACAAAATTTTGCTTTGGTATTGGCCTGGTACAAGCATTTCATAGAGAAATATATCTATGATTAAAAACAACAACAACAAAAAAGAAACACTTGCTATATTTAAGAATTTTTCCATTCTGTCATAATAAATATCCCCAATTTGTACAACAGCATTGTATTCTAACTGGCAGGCATGGCCTCCTCTGGTGCATTATATTCTTAATGTTGGAATCTTCAACATTTCTTGAACTCCTGCTAATCCTTCCCTGTTTATTTAATTCTAAACATAATTCAAATTTACATTTTTACAATCAGGGTTCAGATGGAGATTTTAAACCTTTAGGGCATGCTCACATTTTAAGATAAATTTCTGATTACTTTATCTTGATACAATGCTGTACTTTGTGGATTAATTTGTGCTTCCTAGAGTAAGGCTTTTAAGCAATAAAAAAAAATGTTTATTTTATTATGAAGACCAATTTCTTCTCTATATCTCAGTTGGATGTCATCCAATTCAGGTTATGAGTAGAAAACCTCTAATAACTGTATCTGCCCATTGGTATTCTCATGTGTGTGTGTTATGTTTAATGAAACAATGGGTTATTTACCCAAAAGAGAATTTGTTCCCTCCCTCACCTCTCCTTCCCCCTCAAGAAATAGGGTCATAGGTAGTTCTGCTTTTATCAAAAGCATTACTAACAAGTAATTGTTCTGATTCAGTCAGCATGACCAGGTAGATAAAAATAGAACACATAAACTATTTCCTACAGGGGAAAAAAGAATCACAAATAAAGAAAAATTCTATTCAATATTCTTCACTCCAGAGTTAATCTCAGCTTTGTTATTTCATAAACAATTTCATCTACAAAATTGCTTGAATGTCCATTAAAATCCAAATGCTATCTATGTATCACCAAAGACATAAGCAAAACATATGCTATTCTCTCAGAGTTTACAGCTTAGGTTGCTATTGTTGTTCAGTTGCTCACTTATGTCTGATTCTTTGTGAACCCCATGGACTGTAGCACGCCAGACTTCCTGGTCTTTCACTAGCTCCCAAAGCTTGCTCAAATTCATGTTCGTTGAGTTGGTGATGCAATTCAACCATCTTGTCCTCTGTTATTCCCTTCTTCTCCTGTCTTCAATCTTTCCCAGCATCAGGGTCTTCTCTAATGAGTCATCTCTTCACATCAGGTGGCCAAAGTATTGGAGCTTCAACTTCAGCATCAGTCCTTCCAATAAATACACAATATTGATTTCCTTTAGGATTGATTGGTTTGATCTCAGCTTAGGTAGTGTAGATGATTTTCCAGACTGTTAAATTTGAGACATCCACTCAACTATAGGTTCTCTTTGAAAATCAAGTACAGTAGGGTACTCAAATTATGGGGTTCCCAAATTATGGGGTTCCCTGGTGGGGCATGGGTAAAGAACTCTTCTGCCAATGCATGAGATATGGGTTTCATCTTTGGGTCAAGAAGATCCAATGGAGAAGGAAATGGCAGACCACTCCAGTGTTCTTCCCTGGGAAATCCCATTGTCAGGAGCTTGGCCGGCTG
This sequence comes from Muntiacus reevesi, assembly GCF_963930625.1. NCBI lineage: Eukaryota > Metazoa > Chordata > Mammalia > Artiodactyla > Cervidae > Muntiacus > Muntiacus reevesi. The sequence goes on from NC_089257.1 coordinate 78,889,937, forward strand.
CAGTCCATGGGGTCACAAAGAGTGAGACACTACTAAGCGACTAAACAAAAACTCAAATTATGAGCTATCCTGATAAGAGATTATTAAACAAAATATACTTCTGCCCTTTCTACCTTTCTGGTTGTGATTCAATGCTATGATTACAAGTTAACTGCACTACGTCAACATTACCAAGCTCTAAAGAAAGCTGAGCACCGAAGAATTGATGTTTTTGAACTGTGGTGTTGGAGAAGACTCTTGAGAGTTCTTGGACATGAAGGAGATCCAAACAGTCCATCTTAAAGGAGATCAGTCCTGGGTGTTCATCGGAAGGATTGATGTTGAAGCTGAAACTCTGATAATTTTGCCACCTGCTGCGAAGAGCTGACTCATTGGAAAAGACCCTGATCCTGGGGAAGATTGAGGGAAGGAGGAGAAGGGGACGACAGAGGATGAGATGGTTGGATGGCGTCACTGAATCAATGGACATGAGTTTGGGTGGAGTCTGGGAGTTGGTGATGGATGGAGAGGCCTGGTGTGCTGCAGTTCATGGGATCGCAAAGAGTCGGACACGATTGAGTGACTGAACTGAACTGATGCTCTTTAAGTACCCTAGACGGACTAAATTAAAGATTGTCTTCCTTAAATATTTCTTTTGATAACTAATTTAATGTCCTATATAATTCTGGTCCTAGGATCCTTCTCTTCAAAATATCTATAGACTATCAGTGGTAATTCCCAAAACACAGTATGTTAACCTCTGCTACACAACACTTCTGTCTGAATTTGGGATTCCCTGGTGCTTTGATCATGTTACCTATAGGTCACTCCTATATATCACCTTTAAAATCTTTCTCTGTTGCCCACTATCATTCTTTCTTTTTAATTTTTTAATTGAAGAATAATTGCTTTCAGAATTTTGCTGTTTTCTGTCATACATCAAGAAGAATCAGCCATAGGCACACCCATGTCCCCTCCCTACCAGACTTCCCTCCCATTTCCCTTCCCATCCCACCCTTCAGCCTGTCATAGAGCCCCTATTTGAGTTTGCTGAGTCATATAGCAAATTCCTATTGGCTATCTATTTTGCATATGGTATTGTAAGTTTCTATGTTACTTTCTCCAAACAACTCCCTGTCTCCCTCCTCTCCTCCCACTGTGTCCATAGGTCTGTTCTCTATGTCTGTTTCTCCATTGCTGCCCTGAAAATAAATTCATCAGTGCCATCTCTTCATTCCATATATATGTGTCACTATATGATGTTTATCTTTCTGACTTACTTCATCTGTACAAATAGGCTGTAGATTCACACACCTCATTAGAGCTGATTCAAATGTGTTGCTTTTTATAGCTGTGTTCCTTTTATAGACTTTTTATAGTATTCCATTGTATATATGTACCATAGCTTCTTTATCCATTCATCTGTCAATGGACATCTAAGCTGCTTCCACGTTCTAGCTACTTTAAATAGTACTGCAATGAACATTGGGGTACATGTGTCTTTTTCAGTTTTGGTTTCCTCAGGATATATGCCTAGGAGTGGGATTGCTGGGTCATACATTGGTTTTATTCCTACCTTTTTAAGGAGACTCCATACTGTCTTCCATAGTGGCTGTATCAGTTTACATTACCACCAGCAATGCAAGAGTGTTCCCTTTTCTCCACACCCTATCCAGCAATTATTGTTTGTAGAGTTTTTGATGATGGCATTCTGACTGGATGAAAGAAATCAAAGACAACATAAACAGATGGAGAGATATTCCATGTTTCTGGGTAGGAAGACTCAATACTGTGAAAATGATTATACTATCAAATGCAATCTACAGATTCAATGCAATCCCTATCAAATTGCCAATGGCATTTTTCACAGAACTAGAACAAAAATTTCACAATTCATATGGAAACACAAAAGACCCCAAATAGCCAAAGCAGTCTTGAGAAAGAATGGAGCTGGAGGAATCAACCTTCCTGACTTCAGACTATTCTACAAACCTACAGTCATCAAGACAGTATGGTACTGGCACAAAAACAGAAATATAGATCAATGGAACAAGTTAGAGAACTCAGAGATAAACCCATGCACCTATGGGTACCTTATTTTTCACAAAGGAGGCAAGAATATGCAATGGGGCAAAGATAGCCTCTTCAGTAAGTGGTGTTGGGAAAACTGGACAGCTACACGTAAAAGAATGAAGTTATATCACTACCTAACACCATACATGAAGTTAAACTCAGAATGGATTAAAGACCTAAATGTAAGACCAGAAACTATTAAACTCTTAGAGGAGAACATAGGCAGAACACTTGATGACATAAATCAAAGCAAGATCTTCTATGACCCAACTCTTAGAGTAATGGAAAAATAAATAAATAAACAAGTGGGACCTAATTAAACTTAAAAGCTTTTGCACACAAAGAAAACTACAAACAAGGTGAAAAGACAACCTTCAGAATGGGAGAAAATAATAACAAAGGAAACAACTGATAAATAATTAATTTCCAAAATATATAAGCAACTCATACAAATCAATATGAGAAAAACAAACAACCCAATCAAAAAGTGGAAAAGGGACCTGAAGAAATTTCTCCAAAGAAGACATACAGATGGCTAACAAATACATGAAAAGATGCTCAACATCACTCATTATTAGAGAAGAAGCAAATCAAAACTACAATGAGATGCCCACTATCATTCTTGAATATAATTAGACTTCACTGCTTGCATTACCTGCTTTCACTATTAGGACCTGTGTTCTGTTCATCAACAACAGTGTCTCCACATACATACCATCTGTTCTTCTTTTGTCCACTATAAACAATTTACCACGGTCACTGAATCTCAGTCGATGATATTCTCAACTTTAAAATAATATGTTTTTTTTTTAAATGGTTACATTTGTGGTTTGGGGTGTTAATTGTCCTGGGGAATCTTGTTTGACATATATTACATTTATAGAGAAGCTATTTTTTTCTGATTGAATATGCTTTGTTTTGGTAAATTTTACCTCAATTATTGAGAGATAATGTATCTAAGTGCCCATTCACGAAGTTTGACTCATGTTTTTGATAATTTTTTTTTAAAGAAGAGATAATTTTTAACTCATTCCAATGTGCCTATAGTTTATAAAATTATATTTTATTTGAGTTATCTGCTTTTCCCTGGAGTAGGGTACAACTTTTCAAGATATAGAAAAATAAAAAGTATCACTTGGTATCTAAACAGAGTATTAATCAGTGGAAGGTTTTGTTAAAATCATCCACACTCCCACCACCTAGCCATTTATTTTTATTCTTTTCTCTTACTCCTTGGTACCAGTCTTATTCTGATATATGATTGCACTATTTTAAAAACTATCTTCATATATGGAAAATTTCTCTAAAGCATATATAGGACAAAATAGAATAATGAAAAGAATCAAGTGAACTATAAATATCTTTGTACTAGACTGATCGTAAATATGGAAACATAGCAATAGGTTTCTAGGGAAAATCTACCTTCTTGAATATGAATAATGTTATATAATATTCTCACTTCTATAGAGAATTGAAACAAAATAAATTATTAATAATGTCTAAATATTGAAAATCAGCTCCACCTCCAGAAATGAGAAATCTAGTTTCTACTTTTTAAAATATATAGTTTGTCTTTAGCATTCTTGAAGCACTTCTAAACAGAGTTCACTGATAATATGTTAAGATTTCTCTTTAGATATGGAGAAACTGTAGCTTAAAAATAATACCAAAGAAACCTCCACTCAGCAGAAACTTCAAATTTCTACATAATTTGGACACATGCTATTAGAAGAGATAATTGAAAAGTTGGTATAAAAACTTCTTTGTCCTCATTCACTTTTGAGGACTCTGAAAGAAACACAAAATAGAGGTTTGTAACCAAACATATGTTAAGTTTTAAATTAGGAGTTTTTAAAATAGAAAAATACAGTACAAAACAATGAAATTAGAAACATTGTGTTTCAGGTTTCATATACAAATACAATCTAATTTATCTAACTTACCTGAGTCAACATTTTCTCATATTTAGAAGAGGTGCGTGTGTGTATGTATGAGTGTTTTTGTCCATGATTAAGAAATCCACCTGTCAATTGGGCTTTCTCATAACATGCAAAGCATTACTTAGGTCTCCTGAACACGTGTGCCCTAAATAGGGTGCTGAGTTCTCTCAGCATAGCTATCAGCAAAGGAGTAAATGTTGAACAGATTGCACTCCCCTTTGCTGTACATTTTAATTATTTTTCACATTCTCCACCCAAGATGCCCCAAGATTATGAAACATTACTGTCAGAGGAACTTCAAAGCAATGCAAATAACTTGGAATTGAGTGTTAAATTCCTCTAATTTAGGAGTCCCTATTCATCTACCACTTCAAAGATCTTGCTGGCCATCACCCTCTGTGGCAGTTGCCTTTCTGCCATGTTGTGGGGCTGCCTTCACCCACCCCACCTCCCTTCTTATTTATCTCTTGTCTTCTTCCCTTGTGTCCTCTTTTCTAACTTTCCTCACTGCCTTTTAATGCTGTATCCAGAGACGTTTCTGAACATTTTCCCTCTCTCTCTCTCTAATCCCCATCCCCTTGGTCAACTCATATTCTTTTGTGTTCCAATTTTGTCACTTTTATTTCTAACTCACATCATCATACTTTATTTTGGTTCTTTATCTTCCTCTTAAAAGGCGCGTATGAAGGTATTCTTAATTGAATGCAAATCCTTCTTAAGAGAAACTGTGGTTCTAGCTAGTAGAATAATAATTCCTTCAATACAACACACAAATAATCATTTTATGTACAACAAAAAGAAAATTTATAGTGGCATGTGGGTAAGTCTCCTTTTCATAAATATGAAAATGTTGCTTATTATTATGCCTTTTAATCACAATAATTTGTTAAATTATATGATTTGAATATTCTTTGTGTATGTAAAAATGCTAAGTAGCTTAGAAAATTATGTATTGTGATTGGAATCTTGCATTCACATATGAGTATTAGTTTGAAAAATTAGAGCAACAGAGCTCATAAAATGTCAGCTTTGTGCATTTAAAATTATTTTGAAATGCTGAAAACATGCAAAGGATATAAAGTACACAAGCCTCCCATACCAACATACCTTCCAAGTTGCCTGCAAAATTTGACATCTCCCTAAAGGACATCACCATTCTTTCTAGAAAGATAGATAAATAAGGAAAGAGATCAATGTATATATAATGTTAAGGCTATATAATGTATGTATATTTATATTTAGCAGTTTGTAATTATGCATTCAATGTTTTATTTTATACAAATCATGTGGTATTTTATATATTTCTTCAGAAATGTTAATCTTAATCTTTTCAATCTGATAGATTTATGGGTTTTCTTAAGTACCTCTTGCATTCCTGGGGTGAATTCAACTTGTTCATAGTATTTTACAAACAATCATATGCACGTATATATGTGTACATAATTAATTGCCTGGCAACAAAGAGAAGAGTGTGCTTGAATTACAGTTGTAATAATTCTTAATCTTTTTTTACCTAGTGTCATAAATCATATTATCTTATAAAGATTAGTTTGTGCAGTACTTCCCTATATTAGAGTTCAAAGTCTTACTAGTCTTTTAAAATTAGTGGAGCTTACAAATGTGTTTAACATTTTATGCTAGCCAATTTTTATATATCTGCAACTAATGAGTCACTGAATGAATGTAAAGGTGTATATACCTGCTTTATTTACTGCAGATTTTTTATATATCATTTCAAGTGTGCACTGCAGTGGATTTTAGCATATTTACTATGTTTTGCAACTATCTTGTGTCAAGTCACTTCAGTCGTGACCTCATGGACTATTGCTGACTAGGCTCTTCTCTCCATGGGATTCTCCAGGCAAAAATGCTGTAGTGGGTTGCCATTTCCTCCTCCAAAGGGACCTTTCTAACCCAGGGTTCAAACCAGCATTTCCTCCGGCTCCTACATTGCAATCGGATTCTTTACCGCTCAGCCACACGGGAAGCAATTATTTTACCTACCTAATTTCATGACATCTTCATAGCAAACACCCTGCCTCCCCACCAAAAACTCTTTTGTGCCTATTAGCATTTAGTCTCAATACCCCTTTCCTTTAGCCCCTGACAACCAGTAACCAACTTTCTTTCTCCGTGGGGTTTCCTAATCTGAGCTTTTCATATAATAAAATCACATAGTATGCAGCCTTTTGTTCCTGACTTCATTTAGTTATATAAATTTTCAATGCTCATTGATATTGCAACATCTAATTATGCTATAGTCCTTGCTCTTATTGAATACTATTTCAACGAGGATTTGGCATTTAAAATAAACGTGTATTTACCACGTTTATTTATTTATTTATCAGCTGTTTCTTCACTTTTTGGTTGTTACAAATAATGTTGTTATGAACATGTGTGTACAAGTTTTTGTGTGAACATACGTTAAGGTCTGTATTTACCTAGGTTTGGAATTGCTGGGTCATAGAACAACTGTGAATCGAATTTTGTAAAAAATTGTATTCTTTGATTTTCACTAGCAACATGGGTGGTGGTGGTTTAGTCACTGAGTCGTGTCTGACTCTTGTGACCCCATGGACTGTAGCTAGTCAGGCTCCTCTATCCACAGGATTTCCCAGGCAAGAATATTGGAGTGGACTGTCATTTCCTTCTCCAGGGAATCTTCCTGATCCAGGGCTCAAACCCAGGTCTTCTGCACTGCAGGCAGATTCTTTACCAACTGAGCTACCTGGAAGAAACATGGGAGGATTCCATTTTCTCCACATCCTTGTGCCTCCTTTTTACTTTCAATTTTTTTGATTGTAGTCCATCCTAACTGGTGCAGAGTGGTATCTCATTTTGGTTTTGATTTGCATTTACCTAATTATTAGTGATATTAGCATCCTTCCACATGCTTATGGATCACTAGCATATTTCCTTTAAAGAAATGTGTACTCGTACCATTTCCTTGTTTTAACATTGGACTATTCATCTTCTTATTATTGAGTTGCAAGAGTTCTAGATTTTGTATCCTAAATTTTTATCAGAAATATAATTTGCAATTATTTTCACCCATTATTTGGGTTTTCTTTTCAGTTTATAGTATTCTTCAATGCACAGAAGTTTTAACTTAAAGTCAAGTTTATCTACTTTTTGATTACTTGTTGTACTTTTGGTGTCACATGTGCTTTCCTGATGGCTCAGATGGCAAAGAATTTTCCAGCAATTCAGGAGACTAGGGTTTGATCTCTGGGTCAGGAAGATTTCCTGGAGAAGGGAGTTGCAACCCACTCCAGTATGCTTGACTGGAGAATTCCATGGGCAGTAGAGACTGGTGGGCTACAGTCCATGGGTTTTGCATAAGAGTTGGATATGACTGAGCAACTTTCACTTTGGTGTTATACCTTAGTTGCATAAAGTCTTGGAGATCCATCTTTGCCTTCAGCTGAGATCTTGATCTTGTTAGCTCTTACAGAGAAATTTGTTTAAACTCTATTTCCAGTTAATTTTTGTATGTTGTGTGAGGTAAGTATACAAATTTACTCTTTTGCATAAACACTTGGATATACATGTGTTTCTGCACCATTTGTGGAAAATACGACTCTTGCCACACTGGATAGTTTTTACACCCTTGTCAAAATCAAATGTTCTTAAATACTTGTATTTATTGCTGGGATCTCAGTTGTTTTCCTTTAGGATACCTGTTTATCATTATGTCAGTAATGAGAGGGTAACATGCAGGAAGGCCAGGAATCTCCAAATGGAGGAAATAGGCTGCAAGTGTCAGACATTTTTATCTCTCTTAAGCAACAGGAGGAAACAAACTGGTGAGATATATATATATATATTTTTTCCTTCTCTATACAAATCTAAAAGGAGATTTCTGTTAAAATGCTGTGTTGCCATGACACCTGGTTTCACCTGAAGCTAACTACTCTCAAACCTTGAGTTAACCAATACATTTTTCTTATGGAAATGTTTATCTTAAAGCTATGTTAATGTCCTATGCATTTACCCCAGACTCTAAGTTCCACCAAAATGGCTCAAACTACTTGACAAACCAGTATGCTATACTCAGGTATTGTTCCCCTAATCTATGTAAACAAAATTATTTGTGTGGTAATCTGCCCTTCTACAAGATTCAAGTCAATCGTTTTATGGCCTGAGATAAATTATCTGCTGCCATTCTGAATTTTAAGACATCCCTTTCTTTTCATTAACAGACTGTGAGTGACTATATAACATATAGCTGAAGACTAGCAGGGGGGGTCCTCTTTCTGCCCCCTTCCGATGCCTATGTCAGAAGCTTTCTCTATCTCCTTTATACTTTAATAAAACTTTATTACACAAAAGCTCTGAGCGATCCAGCCTTGTCTCTGGCCCCGGATTGAATTCATCTCCTCCAGAGGCCAAGAATCCCGGCGTCTCATCGTTCAGCAACAACCTTTCAATAGTGTCTTGGTTACTGTATTTTGCATTATATGTTGTAGTGAGGAAATGAGTGCTCCAACTATGTTCTTTCTCAAAATTATTTTGACAATGCTCTGTAACCTCAATTCCATATAAATTTTAAGATCAGCTATCAATTTCTTTATAAAAGAAAGGCTGCTGGAATTTTGATAGTGCTTGATTGAATCTATAGATAAATTTGTGGAGGATTATCATTTCAACAATAATAGATCTTCTAATCTATGACCACAGGATATTTTTCCAATTTTTTATTCCCAACTTTTTAAGGAATAATTGACTAATATAATTATATATATTTAAGGGCACAACATAATTTAATAATATACATATATATTGTGGAATGATTACCAATATCAATATAATTAACATACCTCTCATGTCACAGAGCTAATTCTGTGTGTGTGTGTAGTAATAATATGTAAGATTTATTCTCAGCAACTTTCAACTCTGTAATACTGTATTATTAAATATCATTACCATGCTGTACATTAGGTCATGAGAATTTATTTTACTTATAGCTGAATGTCTGTAGCTTTTGACCTATATCTCTTCGTTTCCCTTTTCCAGAAGTGGAATTTCTGGGTAAAACGGTAGGTCTACTTTTAGCTTTGTGGCATACCAGCTATTAACAGCTGGTATTAACAGCTCCATTTTTAGTCTCTTGGCAAATTTTCATGCTGTTTTCCATATTGGCAGTATCCATTTATATTTCTGACAGTGATGTACAACGTTTCTTTTTAATTTCACATCCTCACAAACACTTGTTTGTTTCATTTAGTTGCTCAGTCCTGTCCGACCCTTTGCAACTTTATGGATGGAAATTTTATGATTTTTGGTTTTATATCAAAGCCTTTGATACTTTTTGAATTATGTTTTGTTAGTGATTTCCTAGTGGTAAAGAACCTGTTTGCCAATGTAGGGGACATAAGATAATTGGGTTCAGTCCCTGGGTTCCGAAGATCCCCTTTAGGAGGGCATAGCAACCCACTCCGGTATTCTTGCCTGGAGAATCCCATGGGAAAAGGAGCCTGTCAGGCTACTGTTTATAGTGTCGTACAGTTGAACACGATTGATGTGATTTAGCTCAGTGGTATAAGACAGGGGTCCAGCTTCATTCTTCGTTTATGGATATCTAGTTTTCTTCACCCCATTTTTTGAAGACTATCTTTTCTCCTTTGTATGTTCTTGGTACTCTTCATAAAAATTAGTTGACTGTGTATGTGAAGGATTAGGTTTGGACTCTCTAGTCTGGCCCATTGATCTATGTGTTTGTTTTTATGCCAGTGCCATACTGTTGATTGCATTTATTTTTATAATTTTCTGTAGTTAATCTGCAATCTGCTTGTATTTAAGAGTGTAAGTCTTGCAATTCTTTTTTAAAGATGATTTCTAAGTGTGGTGTTACTTTTGATGCTATTACATATAGAAATATAATAGGCAGAAGGAGAAGAGTTCACCAGAGTATGAGATGGATGGATGGCAACGCCGATACAAAGAACATGAACTTGAGCAAACTCCAGGAGATGGTGAGGGACAGGGAGGCCTGGCATGCTGCAGTCCATGGAATCATGAAGAGTCAGACAAGACTGAGTGATTGAACAACAACAACATATATAAAAATTAATTCTTAAATTTTGGTTTTAGATTTTTCAGTGATAGTGTATGAAAATGAAATTAATTTTTATATATTAATTGTGTTTCTTAATTGTATATTTGCAATGATTGTATATTGTATATTGTATATTTGTATATTGTATATTGTATATTTGCAATGCTCTAATATGTTTTGTAGCTCTTAATTTTTTAATATATAAAATTATTGCATCTCCAAATAATTTTGTTTCTTCTATTCTAATATTTATATATATATATTTTGTTTTTTAAACTAATTGTCCTAGCTAGAACCTTCAGTGTAAGGTAAAACTAAAAGTGGTGAAAGAAAAACTTTCTCATTGATTTTTATCCATGATCTTGGAAAGATTTCAGGCTTTCATAGTTAAGTATGATGTTAGCTGTGGTTTCTCTTATGGATGTTAATTTTCAAATTGAGACTGTTTCCTTCTACTCCTATTTTTGAGTATTTTTTAAATCATACAGTGTTGGTTTTTGCAACATGCTTTCTTCTGTATCTTGGAGATCATATCTTCCCCATATGTATTTCATCATATTAATACTTCAGTTTAACTAACATGGTAAGTACATTGTTTGAATGTTGCAAGTTGAGTCACGTTATACTCCTGGATAAATCCCATTTGGTCATGATGTAGAATCCTTTTAATACTAGGTTTCTGGATTTCTTTGCCAGTAATTTTTAAGTATATTTTGCATCTATACTCACAAAGGATGCTAGTGTGTAGCCTTTTTCTTTTGCGGGGGGGGTTGTTTTTACTGTCTGTTTCTTGTGATGTCTTTTTCTGGGTTTGATATCAAGCTAGTGAGTTATATAATGGTTTATGTGGAAAAACTTAATGAAGTGATTCTTCCTTTTCTATGTTTTTGAAATATTAAAAAAAAAAATGTGTTGACTTTTCTTTAAATAATTTGTAGAACTCAGTGAATTAAAGTGGTCTTGGTCTTTTCCTGTTGAAAAAATAGATATTCAGGTTATTTTAAGATATTTTTTAATATTTTAGTTTACTCATTTACTTTTGAAATTTATGACCTCCATCTCTTTACTTGTTATAGGCCTTTATAGATTTTCCTTTCTTGTCTGATAAATTTTTGTAGCTTGGGTGCATTTAGGTACTTTTCAATTTCATTTTGGTTACCTAATTTTTCAAAATATTCCCTTGTCATTCTTTTTATCATCTTATCTTTGCATGGTAGTAATCATGCCTTTTCTTTTATTCCTACTTTTATATTTGAGCCTTTTCTCTTAGTGGATATTGAAATCTTCAACCATCATAATTTGTCTATTCCTCACTTCACTTCTGTTTGTTGTTGTTGTTTAATTGCTAAGTAATGTCCATGTCTCTTGAGAATCCATGAGCTTTTGCCCGCCAGGCATGGAATTTCCCTGGCAAGAATACTGGAGTGGGTTGTCATTTCCTTCTCCAGGGGGTCTTTCCAACCCAGGGATTGAATCCACGTCTCGTGCATTGGCAGGCAGATTCTCTACCACTGAGCCCACCTGCTAGTTTTCGTTTAATGTATTTTGGAACTCTGTTTTCATTGCAAATATACAATTTTAATTATTATGTATTCTTGAAGGAATGAAATTTTATAATTTATAATGTCTGTCTTTGTCTCTAGTAGTAATTTATGTTTTAAAACCTATTCTCTAAGATGCCCATGCAGTCATTCCAGCTCTCATGTGAGTAGTGTTTGCCTCTAATACATTTTTCAGTCATTTTAATTTCAACCTATCTGTATTTTTAATATAAAATGAATCACTTGAAGACATCTTATAGTTGAATCATTATATATTTATCTTTTCTTCTGCTGTTTTTTTTTAATTTGAGAATTTATTATATTTATATTTAATTTAATACTGACTTAATTTGAAAAATATACAACTTCATTCCTGTATGTGTTCATCTCTAGCCTTTATGCTGCTATTGTTATTTCATCTATGTTCATTGTATGCTCGTTTAAAGTTATTTTTGCTTATTTTGATACAATTATCTTTTAAATCACATAGAAAATATTTACAAACAAAAATGTACTTGTATTTTATATTTCAAAATGCTATCTTAGAACAGTTAAATTTTATGTGTTTAGTTCTAATACTCATAACATTTATTGCATACAGAGTTCATTAACCTTTTGTTTGAGTAGATCAAATGCATGGAAATTTTGGACATTATTTCCTCACATGTTCTTTCTTCTGTTTGTGTGCTAAGTCCCTTCGGTCGTGTCCGACTCTCTGTGACCCCGTGGACCACAGCCTGCCAGGCTCCTCTGTCCATGGGATTCTCCAGGCAGGAATACTGGAATGAATTGCCATTTCCTTTTCCAGGGATAAAATATGAAGTAAGTGAAGTGAAGTCGCTCAGTTGTGTTCGACTCTTTGCGACCCCATGGTCTGTACATAGCCTACCAGGCTCCTCTGTCCATGGGATTTTTCCAGGCAAGAGTACTTTTTAAGTGAAGTGAAATAGAAACTCACTAAATCGTGTCCAATTCTTTGTGACCCCATGGACTATATAGTCCATGGAATTCTCCAGGCCAGAATATTGGAGTGAGTAGCCTTTCCCTTCTCCAGGGAATATTCCAGACCCAGGAATCTAACCCAGGTCATCCACATTGCAGGTAGATTCTTTACCAACTGATCTTTCAGGGGAGTCCAAGAACCCCACAAGAGAAGCCCAAGAATCCTTTTAAGCCTCCCCACTATATAGATACTGTTATACTTGTGTGTTCTAATGGTCTCTGAGGGATTTTTCAGTTTTCTCTATTCTTATTTTTCTGTTCTTTAACTTACATTATCTCTCTGTCTAGAATGTATAATATATATATATAAAAGTATAAGCTACACCATATATATATATATATATATATATATATATATATATAAAATCACTGTTCTGACCAAATTATAATTTTGTTTCTGACTAAATTATAATTTCATATAATATTCTTTAACACTCCCCACCTTTTTTTTTTTTAATTTTGGGTTATCATTAACATACCAGGTTCTTCTAAAATTATTTGTCACCATATATTAAAATTGAAAACACATAAGTACAATGTATTTGAACTGAGGAAACACAAAATCTAGGATTTGAAAATATAACATGACCATTTCCATGTAAATTTTTAAATGATAATATAATAGATATTAGAGAACAAAATGCCAGGATTTATCTTTATCTTGTTTGTCATAAGAAAGATCAAATATTTATTGACTCTATAATGGGCATAACACTGTGATGATATTAACTCTTGTTCACTCACATGGAACTGTCAAAAACTTACTCCATTTCCTTTCATACAGTACTTTTTGAGATGAAGATGTAAACTCATGATACAACTAATTTATCTTAATATATGACTTCTCTTGACATGTAGAAAAGTATAACGTAAATCACTGTCCTACCTGCTTTATATAACCTTTCACTCTACTACCAAAATCAAGAGTCTTTTGTTCTACTGCTTATATCTTACTCAGTTTGGGTTGAAGATCATACCAAAAACCCCTATTGAGCCAGACTTGGCTATGCTGAATACCTACTAAAGGTATCTAAGTTAAAAAAAAAAAAAAAAAGAGAGAGAGAGAGAGAGAAAAAAGAAAGGAGTTCTATTTGGGGCTTAAATTAGTAACAGCAGGAAAAGGTGCCAGTGCAGCAACCTTAAGAATAGGATTCCCCTTTCACAACATCTTTTCTCAACTCTTCTTTTCATTAGAACCACAGGTAATTCACAATTGTATCTCAACTAAGTTTGTTATGAAAGAATAGTGATAATAATAAACATTTGTAGAGTGCTTCCTGAATGCCACTCAGTGGCCTGTTTTGCATATATTATTTTTAATCATTTTTCCTATTAAAATATTTATGTCATACCTGAAGAAAGTGAGGTTGTGAGAGGTAATTCAGTCACTGGTACACCATTATTAAATTTCAGAGCTAGGGTTTGAACTCTTAACCTGACTAGATAGATTGTGTACTCTCAGCTTCTTTGTTATAGTTCTTTACCCCTCAAGTCTCTACATATATCCATCTGGCACTAAGCAACACTAAGAGCAAGGATATGCTTATTACTATTAACTCTTTTGCTTTTTCAGGCTTAAGAAGGTAAATTTGTGTTTATTACATTTACAGATATTTTTGTGGGTAAATTTTCCCAGTCAGTAAAACATTTTAAATTTTATTATTAAAATAGCTATCTTACTTCTTTATGAAAAACTTTATTGTTTTCATGCATTTTGTCATCTCTCAAGAAAGGTAATCACAAACACAAATATATATCCATATATAACTTTACATTTTAAATAGCAAAAATAGTTATCTTTCTGTAAAATTTAATCCTTTTGCATGATTTTATATAAAGAGAAGCTCACACTTTTGTGATCTTTATGAAAAATTTTAGACTTCTATGTTATAGCAAACTCAAAAGAATCATTGACAAAAATTAATTAATTGTCAACTTAAGAAAGAAATAGAGAATTTTATTTGAGCCACTCTGAGGATTATATGAGCCACTCTGAGGATCATATATGGCTATGAAAAGAAGAGAAGCAAAAAGCAAAAGAGAAGATGAAAAATATAGCCATTGAATGCAGAGTTCCAAAGAATAACAAGGAGAGATAAGAAAGCCTTCCTCAGTGATCAATGCGAAGAAATCGAGGAAAACAATAAAATGGTGAAGACTAGAGATCTCTTCAAGAAAATTAGAGATACCAAGGTAACATTTCATGCAAAGTTGGGTACAATAAAGGACAGAAATTGTATGGATCTAATAGAAGCAGAAGATATTAAGAGGAGGTGGCAAGAATACACAGAAGAACTATACAAAAAAAAAAAAAATCTTCACGACCCAGATAATCCTGATGGTATGATCACTTGTCTAGAGGCAGACATCATAGAATGTGAAGTCAAGTGGGCCTTAGGAAGATTCACTATGAACAAAGCTAGTGGAGGTGATGGAATTCCAGTTGAACTATTTCAAATTCTAAAAGATGATGCTATGAAGGTGGTGTACTCGATATGCCAGCAAATGTGGAAAACTCAGTAGTGGCCATAGGACTGGAAAAGGTCAGTTTTCACTCTAATCCCAAAAGAAAGGCAATGCCAAAGAATGTTCAAACTACCACACAATTTCACTGATCTCACAAGCCAGTAAAGTAATGTTCAAAATTCTCCAAGCCAGGCTTCAACAGTACATGAACCATGAAATTCTAGATGTTCAAGCTGGATTTAGAAAAGGTAGAGGAAACAGAGATCAAATTGCCAACATCTGGTGGATCATTGAAAAAGCAAGAGAGTTCCAGAAAAACACCTACTTCTGCTTTATTAACTATGCCAAAGCCATTGACTATGTGGATAACCACAAACTGTGGAAAGTTCTTCAAGAGATAGGAATACCATACCACCTGACCTGCCTCTTGAGAAATCTGTATGCAGGTCAGAAAGCAACAGTTAGAACTGGACATGGAAACACAGACTGGACCCAAATAGGAAAAGGAGTATGTCAAGGCTGTATATTTTCACCCTGATTATTTAACTTATATGTAGAGTACATCATGAGAAACACTGGGCTGGAGAAAGCACAAGCAGGAGCTGAGATTGCCAGGAGATATGTCAATAACCTCACATACACAGATGACACCACCTTTATGGCAGAAAGTGAAGAGGAAATAAAAAGCTTCTTTATGAAAGGTAAAGAGGAGAGTGAAAAGTTGGCTTAAAGCTCAACATTCAGTAAATTAGTCACATGGCATCCAGTCCCATCACTTCATGACAAATAGATGGGGAAACAGTAGAAACAGTGTCAGACTTTATCTTTTTGGATTCCAAAATCACTGCAGGTGGTGGCTTCAGTCATGAAATTAAAAGACAGTTGCTCCATGGAAGAAAACTTATGACCAACCTAGACAGCATATTCAAAAGCAGAGACATTACTTTGCCAACAAAAGTCAGTCTAGAAAACTGTGGAAAATTCTGAAGGAGATGGGAATACCAGACCATTTGACCTAACTCTTGAGAAACCTGTATGCAACTCAGGAAGCAACAGTTAGAACTGGACATGGACCATAACTCGTTCCAAATAGGAAAAGGAAAACATCGAGGCTGTATATTGTCACCCTGTTTATTAATTTATATGCAGAGTACATCATGAGAGATGCTGGGCTGGATGAAGCACAAGCTGGAATCAAGATTGCTGGAAGAAATATCAATAACCTCAGATATGCCCACGCCACCACCTTATGGCAGAAAGTGAAGAAGAACTAAAGAGCCTCTTGATGAAAATGAAAGAGGAGAGTGAAAAAATTGGCCTAAAGCTCAGCATTCAGAAAACTAAGATCATGGCATCTGGTCCCATCACTTCATGGCAAATAGATGGGGAAAAAAGTGGTAACAGTGTCAGACTTTAATTTTTGGGCTCCAAAATCACTGCAGATGGTGATTGCAGCCATGAAATTAAAAGACGCTTACTCCTTGGAAGGAAAGTTATGACCAAGCTAGACAGCATATTAAAAAGCAGAGACATGACTTTGTCAACAAAGGTCTGTCTAGTCAAGGCAATGGTTTTTCTAGTAGTCAAGTATGGATGTGAGCGTTGGTCTCTAAAGAAAGCCGAGTAGTACTGAAGAATTGATGCTTTTGAACTGTGTTGTTGCAGAAGACTCTTGAGATTACCGTGGACTGCAAGGAGATCCAACGAGTCCATCCTAAAGGAGATCAGTCCTGGGTGTTCATTGGAAGGACTGATGTTGAAGCTGAAACTCTAATACTTTGGCGACCTGATGCGAAGAGCTGACTCATTTGAAAAGATTGTGATGTTGGGAAAGATTGAGGGCAGGAGGAGAAGGGGACGACAGAGGATGAGATGGTTGGATGACATCACCGACTCAATGGACATGGGTTTGGGTGGACCCCGGCAGTGGTGATGGACAGAGAGGCTGGCGTGCTGCGGTTCATGGGGTCTCAGAGTTGGACATGACTTAGCGAATGAACTTAACTGAACTGAACTGATTCAAAGATATGGTTTTTCCAGTAGTCATGTATGGATATGAGTGTTGGACTACAAAGAAAGCTGAGTGCCATAGAATTGATGCTTTTGAACTGTGGTGTTGGAGAAGACTCTTGAGAGTCCCTTGGACTGCAAGGAGATCCAACCAGTCCGTCCTAAAGGAAATCAGTCCTGAATGTTCATTGTGAGGACTGATGCTGAACCTGAAACTCGAATGCTCAGCCACATGGTGCAAAGAACTGACTCATTTGTAAAGACCCTGATGCTGGGAAAGACTAAAGTCAGGAAGAGAAAGGGATGACAGAGGATGATGGTTGGATAGCATCACCAACTCAATGGACATGAGTTTGAGTAACTCTGGGAATTGGTGATGGACAGGGAGGCCTGGCGTGCTGCAATTCATGGGGTCACAAAGAATTGGACATGACTGAGTGACCTAACTGAACTGAACTGAACTGAACTGAACTAAACTGAGGATTATAACCCAGGAGACAGTTTTACAGGAAGCTCTGAGAACTCTTCCAAAGTGCTAAGGTGTTTAGGCCAGTATACATGTGATTTTGAAAACAAGTACATACAATCAAGCAAACATCTTGGTAGAAGATTATGGCTACTCTCAAGGACAAGATCTCTTGATTAATTATTTTAGTGTTTCTCTAAGTATGAGAAGATTCAAGAAACAAGGTCATAAAATTTCTCCTAAATTTATCTAACTATGAGCGCCAGTTCTTACAGTTTTCCCAAAGCACTAAGTGCCTCATCCTGATCTTTGCCCTGAATTCTTTTTAGGATATTTTGTAGGTCAGAGCCTACAATGGCTAATGGCTTGATTCTTATAGACCTGAGTGGAGGGCAACATTATTTATTTTACTGTCCCCTTAGTTTCAGTCTTAATCTCAACCATGGTTTTGTGATCAACTTGTCCCTTGGTGTTAGAAAATCTCATCTCCAGCTCAGGTAATGATTTTGTTGGCAGGCCACTTAAATGTACTATTATTGGACTAGACCCTGCTAAAAGTAGGTAAATGCCTCTGGGACACCTATATACTAATCTATTATGTCCAGGAAAAGGTTGTCTCTTGTTACTATTTCCCATATCTAGAGCTTTATTATTGACTATATGTTTGATCAATCATTTGAAGTTCCCTAGTACCATTACTTTTACTGGGGGCTCAGTCACACATTTGATAATATAATAAATCATGATCTTATAAAATAGGCAGAATACAGGTAACATAGCTAATAACATTAATAAGGTCATAATTACGTATTTAAGCTAAGAGCTGCAATCAACTGTGGCCTTGCATATCCCCAGGTCATCTGACCCAGTCTGTTCCAAGCTAACTGCTGTCTTTAAGAACAATGTTATACTTGCATTGTATGCAAAGTTCACCAAGATATCTGCATGTACAAAGTTAGTGGTGGGTAATTATGACCCCTTGTAAAATTGAGAGAGGAATATCATCTTCTAAGGAGTTATGTGGGTGGCACCCAAAGAAGAAATATTGGTCTTTATGATTAAGCAATTGTTTCTATCACTGAGGAAGTTTCATTAATGCACAGCAAAGGGGTGGGAATAAGACCAAAGGACAGAGGAAATGTTTTATGTTCACATTTTTCTTGTCTTCCTTTAAAATATGAATTTTATTTCATTAGAATGAATTTAATATGCCAATGAAGTAAATATTGAATCAATATTATTGACAGAATATTTATGTTAATTGCATCTTTGATTAAATACATTTTCAAATAAAAATACCCATTCATATTCTCTCTAAGGTTTTGTCCCTTAAAAAATAATCAATAGTAATTTGATAAATCATCTCATATCCAAGAAAAGTGAGTGGGAATATCAGGTATTCCAAGATGTGATAAGACTTTGAAAGCCACTGCTTGAATTATTTGTATCATTACTGACATTGAACTCTACTGATACATGATAGAAAACAGATACAGGAGAAAATGCAGTGAATGTCAGTCACTGAGAAGTTGTGTATTATTTTACTGGCCTATTTTTCTCGTTAATCACATTTTTAAACTCTCTGAGTTAACTGGGTTTTGTTGCTGTTATGTTTGTTTATCTGTTCAGTTAAAGCTCTGTTATTTTATTTTATTAAGCACAATTTATATTTTTAAGCAGTAAGTGGTTTCATTTTAAAATGTGAATGTTCAAAATAACCTTCATATTAATCTTTTTCCTTGTGCTAAGCAATTAAAACAAAACAAAACAAAACAAAAAACTACAATTTAGGAGATTTTCCTCTTTTTAAAATCATGTATCCAATGAGGACTCTATTATACAATTTTAATCGTCTCAAAAGAAGTTTCAGTACTTTCTACAAAATGTGTTTATATGATGAAAAATATTTAAATAAGATAAGCTTCTGGTGGAAGCCTAAGTATCGTGTGGGTGTACAGTAAATGATATATAAGGAAATGACAGGCAGCAAATTCCACTTAATCAAATCAACTTTCTTTGAAAGTCTAAGCTACTGTAGATGTCAGAGGTATAGAGAGGATGAAAATATTGTCTCTAATCTAAGACATTTAAGTTATTTTGCTGGAAATAGACATTTTTTTTAACTATACAAAAGGTTATTTGCTTTTTTCCTAAATATTAATAAAAAATCATTACACATTAAGTAATATGTGAAATTCATGATCCTTTTGTTCTTAAAGCTCAAATTGAATTTTCAAATGTAGAAAGAAAATACTCACTTTTTCAACAAATAAGTATCTACTTTTGCAAAAATATCTCTGCATGTGTGTATTTTCAAGAAGACTACATGGAGATAGTAGTATCTATTCTGTTCCATCCCATAGAGGAATGCTTTGATGGGTAGAGAAGATACAGGTAAGGGGAAAGAAAGAACACCAAGAGCTAGAACTTAGTGCTTGAAAATAATGTTTTAAACAAGAAGCAACAAAGCTTAGGATCAAAGGAAGGATTGTATACTGACCAGCATGCTATAAAAAATTACTTGGTCATATATGTTTGTTTGTTATTTAGATATGATGTCTTAAATCATAGTATCTACACTATAAATATCACCCTTCTGGTCATACGGAGGCTATAGATAGGGAAACATTAGGTTGGTAAGAGTGTTCAGCAAGGTCATGATAGGTGAGAGCAATTTTAATAACCAAGAAGAGGTGAAAAGACAAGGATGAACTTCTAATAGTTGAATAAATGGCCCTAAAAAGAAACAAATGTTAACAAACAAATAGACCTCTGTATCTGTGCTATTCTGTATCTCTTCAGACAGTAGAAGTGTACCCTTCACAGGAAAAAGAGGCCAGAGGTAGTCATGGCAGTCTTCAAGAATTTCTCTTCTGCCTTTGTATCAATGTGAAGACTTTGATGGTCATGATGGTGTTAATTTTGGCACCATACCAGTGACATGTACTGTAATAACCCTGATGTGTCATAAAATTAATTACATATCTGCTTAGCTAAACACTACAAATATTACTCTTTAATAACTGGCTGGAGAGAGGGGTGGTGGAGTAGAAAATGGGACTGGAAGTTGTAACTATAGGAAATAATATTCTAATTTTGGTCTGAAGGCTATATCACAAAGGGATAAGATATCATGTAACATAATACTTTCAAATTCTTGAGCTAGTTGTACTACAGGTGTCCTAAAAATTTGAATACTCATTCTTACCCAGTTTTTCAATATTTGGATGTTTCCTTTTGTTATTGATTGTTGACATCTATAGAAGCCTGCCTGATATCCTAGATAGCTTATCAAGTTCCTGATATTTTCAAAATAACTTATTCTAGTACCATTTCTTATAACTAGGGCATATTTGGATGTTTGCAGTATAATATAATGTGGTTCTACATCTTATCTTTTACAGTTTTTCCACAGCAGTTCAGATGTTTCATCACTATCTTTCTTGCTTAAATTTGATTCCTTCTTGAATATTGATGTCAGATTTGAATTGGCCTTTCTTCCTTTGATCTGTCTATTTTGGAAGCAGTTATCTCTCAAAATTTTTCTTATTTTGATGGGCTCATTTAGCCTAAGCTCAGTCTCATTTGCTTCTTGAATATGATAAATCCAGCTATATATTCAGGTTTATATTAATCCCTTCTTTTAAAAGTTTATAGTAATTATACTGATGGTCCAAGTTTTCTTCCTATAAAAATATTAGTCCAATGACTAGTTTAAACATTATCTTGTGGAATCTGGAATAATCATTTCATTAAACCTGTCTTTCAGAGCAATTAAAATTGTACTTTCTACAATGCATTTTCATGGTATTTCCTTTATGCTTATTACTAATAATTTCCTCAGTATTGTTACACATATAAATCAATATATGTTTAAAATACACATTTTTAATTACAATTGATCGAGCTCAGAAAATGTAGTTATTTTTAACATATTTAAATTTATTTTAGTTTTTTATTAATTTACCCATCATTAAATGTGTTTATTTCTTTGAGTCCCTTTTTTTGGGGGGAGGGGACAAGAATACTGGAGTAGGTTGCCATTCCCTTCCCCAGGAGATTTTCCTGACCCAGGGATTGAACTTGGATCTCCCGTATTATAGGCAGATGCTTTACTGTCTGAGCCACCAAGAAAAATTAGAGATGCCAAGGGAATATTTCATGCAAAGATGGGTTTGATAAAGGACAGAAATGGTATGGACCTAACAGAAGCAGAAGATATTAAGAAGAGGTGGCAAGAATACACAGAAGAACTGTACAAAAAAATCTTCACAACCCAGATAATCACGACGATGTGATCACTCACCTAGAGCCAGACATCCTGGAATGTGAAGTCAAGTGGGCCTTAGGAAGCATCACTACGAACGAAGCTAGTGGAGGTGATGAAATTCCAGTTGAGCTTTTTCAAATCCTGAAAGATGATGCTGTGAAAGTGCTGCACTCAATATGCCAGCAAATTTGGAAAACTCAGCAGTGGCCACAGGACTGGAAAAGGTCAGTTTTCATTCCAATCCCAAAGAAAGGCAATGCCAGAGAATGCTCAAACTACCGCACAATTGCACTCATCTCACATGCTAGTAAATTAATGCTCAAAATTCTCCAAGACAGGCTTCAGCAATACGTGAACCGTGAACTTGCAGATGTTCAAGCTCGTTTTAGAAAAGGCAAAGAACCAGAGACCCAATTGCCAACATCCACTGGATCATCGTAAAAGCAAGAGAGCTCCAGAAAAACATCTATTTCTGCTTTACTGACTATGCCAAAGCCTTTGACTGTGTGGATCATAATAAACTGTGGAAAATTCTGAAAGAGATGGGAATACCAGACCACCTGACCTGCCTTTTGAGAAACCTATATGCAGGTCAGGCAGCAGGTTAGAACTGGACATGGAACAACAGACTGGTTCCAAATAGGAAAAGGAGTATGTCAAGGCTGTATATTTTCACTGTGCTTATTTAACTTATATGCAGAGTACATCATGAGAAACGCTGGGCTGGAAGAAGAAAAAGCTGGAATCAAGTTTGCTAGAAGAAATATCAATAACCTCAGATATGCGGATGACACCACCCTTATGGCAGAAAGTGAAGAGGAACTAAAAATCTCTCAATGAAAGTGAAAGAGGAGAATGAAAAAGTTGGCCTAAAGCTCAACATTCAGAAAATTAAGATCATGGCAATCGGTCCCATCACTTCATGGCAAATAGATGGGGAAATAGAGGAAACAATGTCAGACTTTATTTTTTGGGCTCCAAAATCACTGCAGATGGTGATTGCAGCCATGAAATTAAAAGACACTTACTCCTTGGAAGGAAACTTATGACCAACCTAGATAGCATATTAAAAAGCAGAGACATTACATTGCCAGCAAAGGTCTGTCTAGTCAAGGCTATGGTTTTTCCAGTGGTCATGTATGGATGTGAGAGTTGAACTGTGAAGAAAGCTGAGCACCGAAGAATTGATGCTTTTGGACTGTCGTGTTGGAGAAGACTCTTGAGAGTCCCTTGGACTGCAAGGAGATCCAACCAGTCCATCCTGAAGGAGATCAGTCCTGGGTGTTCATTGGAAGGACTCATGCTGAAGCTGAAAATCCAATACTTTGGCCACCTCATGGGAAGAGTTGACTCATGGAAAAGACCCTGATGCTGGGAGGGATTGGGGGCAGGAGGAGAAGGGAACGACAGAGGATGAGATGACTGGATGGCATTGCCGACTCGGTGGGCATGAGTTTGAGTAAACTCCAGGAGCTGGTGATGGACAGGAAGGCCTGGCGTGCTGTGATTCATGGGGTCGCAAAGAGTCGGACAGGACTGAGCGACTGAACTGAACTGAACTGAAATGTGTTTAATGATTAGATTCTAAAAGGATCTGAACTAATTCTTCATACATCAATTATTAACATTATTAGAGGATTTGTTTTTAGGGCAATCTTGAGCAATGTTATGATTTTCATTCAAGTTAATTTAGTATTGCTTTCTATTAAGTTGACTATTTCTAGTCACAAACACCACTACCCACCTGCTTCTTTGAATGAGTAGCACGTTTTCTTACTCAAATATTTAAAATATTCAAACTAGAATTTAGGTATTTTATATTTACCAAAGTGTTAAGTTAATTGCCATTAACTAAATCAAATCAATTTGCCTCTGAAAACTTGTTTTCCTCAACAGTTGAAGTCAGCTGTTAAAAGTTTCTAAGAGGTTTTAAGTATGGTATCAAAAGATTAAATAACACAGCTTAATATAATTGCTAAGTATAAAATGTTTGATAACTTAGAAGAAGAAAAAATTGAAGGGTAGCTGTCTATGTGCTTGATGAAATGAAATGTTATAATGTCGAGAATATCTAAATATATATAAGCCAGATATGTTATAGTTATAATAATGGAAGTATATATAATATGTAGCTGTAGGTGTTTAAGAACGATATTACACAATCCAGAAAAGCAAATTCTGTGGATTCTGATTTTAATGTACAATTTTATATAAATGCTGATAATTGATATTTTAGAATTTAATATTGACTTGCAGTGAAATATATGTTTTTTGTTGTTGTTCAGTCACTCAGTTGTGTCTGACTCTACGATCCCATGGGCTGCGGCATGCCAGGATTCCCTTTCCTTCCCTATCTCCAAGAGCTTGCTCAAACACATGTTCATTGAATCAGTGATGCCATCTAACCATCTCATGCTCTGTCGTCCCTTTCTCCTCCTGCCTTCAATCTTTCCCAGCACCAGGGTCTTTTCTATCTTATAGTCTGCCAACCTCTTATCCTTTTAAGCACCCTAGAAAACACAGAACACTTATTTTAATTCTTACTCTGAATATTATGTACTATTGTCTCCATTAACAGATAAAAGAACTACAATTACAGTTCATCCAAGTTCATACTGTGAGTAGGTTGTGGGTTTGAGATTTGAATCTGCCTATCTTTGAGATTCCTTACCAGTTACAGCTTGTCCTGGATTTGCCAATCCTTGAACATAAGTAGCCTGACTCCAAATACCTTGCTGTTTTTATTACAATTTGTATAATAGCTAATACTATGGCATGCTTAACTCTGAATCATTTTGAAGTATTAAATGTGAATATGACTTAAATAAACATTTACTCAGTTGAAGTATGTCAAAATGCTAAAGAACTCTTTTGTCCCAGAGGGAAATGAGTTAAATGAATAATAAAGATGGTAATGTCTTATCATAAATACAAAGATTAAAGGGGAAAATAATTCTGAAGTTTT
The DNA here is from genome assembly GCF_963930625.1 of Muntiacus reevesi. Classification (NCBI taxonomy): domain Eukaryota; kingdom Metazoa; phylum Chordata; class Mammalia; order Artiodactyla; family Cervidae; genus Muntiacus; species Muntiacus reevesi. Next base: position 78,914,707 of record NC_089257.1, read on the forward strand.
ACTATAAAACAATATATAAAGGAGTTTGTCTCATGGAGAAATTTCAGAGTACATTCATTTCTAAAGCAGATAAAAGCCTAAAGATTATCATATTGGAAAACTTTGAAACCACTGAAGCATATCTCAGCAAATGTCAAGAAAACATCTTTAGAAAGTGAAAAAGAAAAATACTACAGTGATCATCATTGGAAGCAACTAAATTGAATACCAATATAGCAGAGTAGGACATTCTGATTATTCTGATGAAATGTGGATATTTAGTGAGCACAGAAAGAAAATGGATGTAATATACTGGCACAACTGAATCTAAATTCTTTGGGTGAGTATCTTTCTATTCTCAAAGAAAAATGCATTTGCAATTCAACATGTAGAATCAAAGGACTCTTTTGAAAGTTCTAAATTCTCAAACCCAAAGCAATCCATCCCAGATAAGAATGACTTCTAATACAGTGAGATTAGGAAATGTTCAAGTAGAAGAACCCCAGCTTTTAGCCCCTTTTATATTTCAAATATGAAGTTTTGATTCTTTCCACATTTTACTGAACAATAAATATAAACTAGTTCTGAGAGCCCTCAAATGAAGTTTCAACTCAGCACTGTGGTTTCTTTCACAAGGAGGGAGTAAAGGAAGGGAATTTTTCTTAGGAAAGACTGTAGGTTAAAGAAAAAAAGAAAAAAAAATCAAGCAGCTTCACAGTGTGTGGCTCCTCAATACGTCACTGTGGGTGAGAGTTTTCTCTTGCAAGTTGCTTTCCATTTATTTGACTGAAACATGTCAAAAGGAACAACAAAGGATATATCTTAATCCCTTTCACAATTTAGTGGACCAAGGCATCTATCCTGATGGGAGTAGAGTAAAACTTGAATCTCAGACATCACTAGTAGGTTATCTCTAATGAGATGATCTTAAAGAAATTCTGAAAATAAGCGTCAGGTTTCCAGAATGGTTATATATTCCAGCATGGTATCTCTGAACTGTTCTTAGCATACACATGGAACTACTAGGATTCAGTTAAAATCTAACCAAATTCAAGAGGTTATTTTGGAATGCTGAATGTGCATGAAGGCTCTGCTTGTCTTATTCTGATATGAAACCATCATTATGATGATGCTTAACTGAAGAAGAAAATGTAATATTTTTCCCTTTGAACCAGTGTCTGTTCTATTGGATGAAAATTAATATATGAAAAGAGATAATATGGTATGCTAATTGCTCCTCTATCAATTGAATTGAAATAAAACTAATAGTGAAATTAAACTTGTCCTGAGATAACCCAGATGAAGTTCATATTCAGTGTATGGGTTTCTTTGTAAAGGGCATTCAGAGAGAAGTATTCCCTGCAAAGCAACTCTAAAGTGCAGTGATGGATGAAGCTAGATTTAGATTACATCTCTGCCATTTAATCACTGTGGCTGTGGCCCAGTTATATGTCTCAGAGTTCTTGCTTTTCTTCTGTGCAACATGTTAGTAGTTATGTATGATTTGCAGTGTTGTTGAGAGGGTAGTACATAATGTATATAATTTATTTAGCACAATAATAGACAATGATATGCAGTTAATAAATGGCAAAAGCATGATTAGGCAAGTTTGATTATGAGGTTATATATAGTTCATTCCATTCCTTCATTCTTCCATCATTTATTATATTTTGACATTAACCAGGCTTAGAGGAAAAATCTCTGTTCTCAAGAGTAGGTATCAATTATAAAATAGGATAATAACAACTGCAATAAACTTAAGGAGAAAGTGGATGTTATTCAATGTGTGTGCATTTTGTTTCTACTTTGAAATAGAATATTGCATTAGTTCTAGTCTTCATAAATCCAATTGATATTGCACTATAAGCATAAAGTTTATTATAAAGTTTACATTTATGAGAACATATATCTAGGATAATTCTATATAAACAGTAAACATTCTTTCAAGAAATTTGACTAATTGGCAATAGAAATAAATTATCAATGGACAAAAGGCATAGTGTAGAACAAAGCTATTGGTACATATATTAGGTTTGAATCAGCTTTCATGTTTTTCTATTTTTTTTACTATCTATGTGATGTTGGGCAAATTTCTTAACTTCTCTGTGCCTCCTTTTAAGTTTCCTTATATTTATGATTATGCTTTCATCATAATCAGTATTTGATTAATACTTAATGTCTGAAATGGTAAATCTAGTTGAAAGGAAAATTGATTAGTCAGTCTTCTGAAATTCTAAAAAGAACAAGACAACAAATTTTGGCCTGTGCATATTGAAAATAAAATAACACCCTTCTTCCCTATTCCTGGTGAGTTTGTTCTTAAATCAAAATGATGATATATAGAAAGAATAATCCCAGAATTAAAAGAAATCCAGATGTAATGTGATCAGAAGAATCAGATACCCAGTGGTGTTAAATATATTTGATTGAAGTATCACATGTACCAGATTTTAAAAAGCTAAATGGTAGCATAAAGCTTAGGAGCTTTTCAGGTGGCACTTGTGATAAAGAACCCACCTGCAAATCAGGAGATGAAAGAGACATGGGTTCAAATCCTGGGTCAGGAAGATCCCATGGAGGAGGGCATGGCAAACTACTTCAGTGTTCTTTCCTGGAGAATCCCATGGACAGAGAACCCTGGTGGGCTACAGTCCATTGGGTTACAAAGAGTCAGACCATAACTGAAGTGACTTAGCGTTGCACGCAACATGAATTTTATAATAAAAAATTCAGTCTATTTTATAACTGTACTTTTTAATAATTGCCATCCTGGGGTTGGGGTAGGAAACTATACCTTGTTTTAAAATATTTCCTAATGCTGAAATCAAATCTACATCAATGTTTTAATTTTTCAATTGCAGACATGATTTATTTACTTTTTGCTATGGAAACTGTGTATATAGCATTCTTTTACTACTATTCCAATTTCTTAACATGCACAAGTTTCACTAGAAAAATACATCTATGTTCTATGAATTAGTTAATAAGACTTATTACAATTTAAAGACATGCATTGATTCTTTTGAAGATAATGAACAAAAAATAATAAATCTTTTCTTACCTGTAAAGATGTAGAAGATACTGTTCACCCCAATAACCAATATCTGTTATAGTTTCTTGCATGATTACATGGATATTTTCTTTTGCATATAAATATTAAGAAACTGTCTTTCTGTAAGATAAAATGAATTGTTTATACCATCACATTTCTTATTTATTTTAGTCATAGGAATTCTGCAAAGAAATGTCACATTCAATCATATCCATATATATATATACAGTCATATATAACATACTTCCTTAAATATTTTTTTGAAAAGTAAGGGGAAGACCAAATAACAAATCATGCAAGTAAATTTTCATATATTTTATTCTGCCTTATTCTATAATTATTTAATATTATGTTTTACTTCTTTATGTGGGCATGTATGCATGTATGTGCTCAGTTGTGTTCAACTCTTTGAGACCCCATGGACTATTGCAGCCCACCAGGCTCCTCTGTCTAAGGAATTCTCCAAGCAAAAATACTGGAGTGGGATACTGTTTCTTTCTCCAGGAGATCTTCCCTACCCAGGGATCAAACCTACATCTCTTACATCTCCTACATTGCAAGTGGTTTCTTTACCAGCTGAGCCACCACAAAAGCTCTTACTTCTCTACAGTTTAAGCTGTTTGGGTACAATAATCGTGGCTCAATCATAGTTCTTGCCATGGTTATGTTACATAAAGTTGATTATCAATAAATATTCATTGAAAGGGCATACATAGCTTTTATTTACCTAGGGTTTCTCAAAATTTGATACCTTTATATTCAGTTCTTCTGAATAGAAATCTTTTTGCAGTTAACTTTCAGAGGAAATGTCCAAACATTAGTGCCATGCTCAGCAGTTGTATTTTACTGTGACAGAAAAATTCAAGGCTCTACATAGCATTAAAAGACTAAATAATTTAAAAAATTGTCTAAGTTTATTCACCACAAATTTAATTTTCTATGCAGAGGAGTAAGAAGCTATTTAAGTAAATCTTTGAATTTTCAGAGAGCACCATCCTAGAGGAACTCCATTTACAAGGATGCTAAACTTGTACCCATCATCAACATACGCTTGATACATCTAAATCTTTGCATTGTTATGACTGAAAGGGAATTGCTTTCAAGACATTAGGCTGCAATTCAGCAGCTACCAACAGATTCTACTTCTCAGGAGGAAATGATGGCCTTCAGAGTTGCAACCCCCTTCAAATGACGGTAACAAGAGTTCTGAAGGGTTTTTCTCACTGTGTTACTACGCACAGTGTCTCATTAGGCTACCTTAGCGCAGTAGTTACAGAAAGACTTGACAGATCTAAAATGTCAGTACAATCACTTTTACCAAGTGCTGTCACCCCTGCTTAGTCTGCTTTTAGTTTTGTGGAAAGAAATGTAGAAAGGCCATAAAGGTCTTTCTTAATGGGAACAAGCAATTTGGTTTCAGCTCTAAAATAAGGACTTTTGTTAAACTCTGTGAGCATCTCGACAGAAATTCACCTTGGTGAACACTGTATTTATTAAGATAAAGGTCATCTTACTTCCATCCATCCACTGACTTGATACTATACATAAAATGTATCTATTTACCTAGCTCTCTCTTTGTATATGTGTGTATATAAAAATATAAGTATAGGCATACATACTCAGTAACACTCATTTTTATAATTTATTATTCACATGACCTATTGGGATTTGAGGGGCCAAAAGGAGAAGGCAATGGCAACCCACTCCAGTACTCTTGCTGGAAATCCCCATGGATGGAGGAGCCTGGTGGGCTGCAGTCCTGCTGCTGCTGCTAAGTCGCTTCAGTCGTGTCTGACTCTGTGCGACCCCATAGAGGGCAGCTCACCAGGCTCCACCGTCCCTGGGTTTCTCCAGGCAAGAACACTGGAGTGAGTTGCCATTTTCTTCTCCAATGCAGGAAAGTGAAAAGTGAAAGTGAAGTCGCTCAGTCGTGCCTGACTGGTAGCGACCCCATGGACCGCAGCCCACCAGGCTCCTCCGTCCACCGGATTTTCCAGGCAAGAGTACTGGAGTCGGTTGCCATGGGGTTGCAAAGAGTCGGAGATGACTGAGCGACTTCACTTTCGCTTTTCACTTTCATGCATTGGAGAAGGAAATGGCAACCCACTCCAATGTTCTTGCCTGGAGAATCCCAGCGACGGGTACGCCTGGTGGGCTGCCGTCTATGGGGTCGCACAGAGTCGGCACGACTGAAGCGTCTTAGCAGCAGCAGCAGCAGCAGCAGAGGGACTAAAAAGCAGCACTCGTTTTTCTTGCTTGAACTGAAAATGAATATCAATCAGTTGGAAGCCAGAACATTAATGTTGAAATATGTGCTATTAGTGTGTGGACAAGTCAGTACCCTAACACTAAAGCCCAGATTCAAATTAGGAGAAATAACTATTGTTTCACTTAGATTAAGAGAAAGAATATCGGTAAAGATCTAGGAGAAAAAAGGCACATAACAGGTTGCTTAAACTCACTGAGATTACTGTCTTCAACTAGATTAATCTTGTGGTTAAGGAGTGCACCAACCAAGTTGATAAATAGGAAAGATTACATAACAGTAGGTACTAGAAATTTTGTTGTTGTTGTTCAGTCTCTCAGTCATGTCTGACTCTTTGTGACCACATGGACTGCAGCATGCCAGGCTTCCCTGTCCTTCATAATCTCCCAGAGTTTGCTCAAACTCATGTACACTGGGTCAGTGATGCCATCCAACTACTTTATCCTCTGTTGCCCATTTCTCCTCCTGCCCTTGATCTTTCCCAGCATCAGGGTCTTTTCAAATGAATCAGCTCTTCACATCAGGTGCCCAACGTATTGGAGTTTCAACTTCAACATCAGTCTTTCCAATGAATATTCAGGGTTGATTTCCTTTAGGATTGACTGGTTTTATCTCTTTTGCTGTCCAAACCTTAATAATCACTTTTCTTCACAGTATTTCCCTGAAAGACCATTTGGGCAAGCTTGTCTTAAGGATTAAGAATAGAGGCTATGACTAGGATAGGTGACTAACACCCATTCTCTTTATATCAGAAAAACACTTAGATAAAATTTGATCTTATTCATTTGTTAATATTGACTACCTACTCTTATCTTAATGTAATTTTAACTGTCTATCTCACTAATATCTTGTGAGTTGGATGGTTAATCATGGTTAATTGACTTTAATCATCCAACTCACTAATATCTTGCCTACACAGTGTGTGCCACACACAAATGAGACAACATAAGTAAATGTCTGAATAATAAAAATTAATTTATGAAGTTTAAATATTCTGCACTTTATTTTGAATGCCACCACTTTTGTGAAACAATGTTCTAGATACATTGTAAAAATAATTTCCTTTTTCATATTATCATAGCTTTTTACATGCTGAGAAAGTAGAATTTAGAGTTGGCAGTTTACTTTTTTGCTTTATTTTTACCAATTTAATATGGATTTAACACTAGTTCTTACCAATATCTCATACCTTGTCATATTTAATAAAAATAAATAAAGTAATATATATATACAAAATCAATTAGACAAGGGACTATCATAGAGTAAGTAATTTTTAAGTATTGGTTAGAATGATTATTATATTGCTGTAGTATTATACATATATTTCCAATAACTGAAAAGACCTTCATATAAACCTTCTTTCAGTGTTGTATGAGTTTCTACTCTTAGCACTGAATGACTAAAAAATGAAAATGAAAGGGAATAAGAAAGAAAAGATGCAAATGAGTGAGTCTTAAGTCTGATGTATTTGAACATTCTCACTTGTTTACACCCTTTATTGAAATGCATTTGCAAAAATTATCTATGAAATGTTAGGTAGTTAGAATAGGGAAAAGGAGTCCAAAATGGCAGCGGCTAAAATACAAGGAAGGGAACAGCCCATGAAAATAGAACAGAGGAAGGTCAAAGGAAGGTCCAAGGACTGGAGTGAGGACTTCAGGTAGAACAGTGCTCCAGCCTAAACCCAATTTCATGGGGCAAGCCCAGGAGGAAATCATATAAAAAGAGGAGCCAAAGGGCTCCATCTCTCTCTCTCCCGCATGTGTACGCTCTCTTTCTCTCTCTCTCTCTCTCTCTCCCCCGCTTCCTCTCCTCCCCCCTGCACGCTGCACACTGGCGAGCTCCTCCACTCTCTTCTCTTCTTTGAGGATGAATTCTCCTACTATCTTCTAAATAAAATAGAGCTGTAACACTGATTTGTCTAAGAGCTATGACACGGTTTGTCCAAGAGCTGAGAGCTGTGACATGCCAAGGGCTTTACTGTCCGTCGCTCCAAGTCTTTGTTCTGACGAAACAAGAACCGAGGAGCGTACACTCGCCTGACGTCTGTGGTGCCGTGACTCGGGTTTAACCTGGCTGAAACAACCTCCGTGCAGAAGAGGCCAAGCACAGCAGGAGCCCAACTCAGTGAAGCTCCCGCAGTAGAAGCCAAACACTAGGAAAACCCAGCGCAGGGGAAGGCCCTTCATGCTGGAAACCGGGACAGTGAAAAACAAACCCAGCAGAAAACCCACATGGCTCAGTCTCTGATTCCAGAAGACCTCCAGCTAAGGTAGGAGATCCTTGCTCTTATGGCTGGAGGGACATGCCTAACAAAATCTTAATTCCTTTACAATCTCTTGTTTCTTGTTTCCTTGAACCCCCCGCGAGTAGGTGGTTGGCAGTGGGCACAACTGAGGGACCCTGGAGAGACTACTCTTCGGTATGTCCCAGAGGCACTGTCTGCTGGGCCCCAGTAGCTCTTACCCAAGCCGGTGGGGGTTCTTCTGTCCTTACTCTTCTCTGTGCCAAGAATCAGGCCAATGAAAACTGTGAGCACAGGCCAGGCATTTAGCAGATTTTCTGGCAGGCTGTGAAGGGGGTTCCCTGGCAAGTTTTGCCCACTGGTTTTTCCTCCTGTCCTTCAGCTCTCTCCTGGGACTCAAGCCCAGCCAAAAACCAGAATGTCTGGATTCAGGACCTAATAAAGCTCAGGCTCTGAGGTCTTACTGCAAAAATTCAGTGAGAGACAAAGTCATAGGGAAGAGGTGGATTTGTTAGGATTCAGAGGGAATCTTCAGGGGGTGGGCCATTGCCTAGGGCAATGTGGGCTGGATAGGTTTTGTGAGTGAATTCATATGTTAATGAGTGGGAGGATCATCCCAGTCATTGGGGAACCACCCATTTCTCCCTCTTTTGACAGTGCCTTAGAGCTGTCCTGCCACGTCTGGGTGTGTCTTTTGGCTTATAGACTGGGGATTAAGGTTTACTTGAATTTGACTTGTCATGTTGGACCCAATTTATCTTTAATTGGTTTACCTTATGCCCTTGTGCTATGTCATTCTTTCAAAGGTTGTGCTCTGCCTCCTTCCCTCCTGTTTCATGCTCCTTGCCTCAGCCCCATCTGGGCCCACAGTGTTGCCTCTACAATCTTCTGGAGGGACAACCAGAAAATAGCTGGCCTTGGGAGGGAAATACTGTATAATATCCAACCCCTTAACCCTGCCTAGCACTGGTCACATTGGAGATCTGGGGGATGCCCAACTCCGGTCCAGGTATCCCAGGTTATCACGCCTTGACCTGCCTAGAGATCTGGCCCTCAAAAAGTTGTCACGCCTCAAACTGCTCAGTGATCCGCTAGTCCCAAGTGTACCAGGAGGTCGTCACACCTCGACCTGCCCAGTGACCAATTCTCAGGAGGCCATCACGTCTCGACCTGCCTGGGGATTCGATCTCTAGAAGGCTGTCACACCTCAGCCTGCCTAGGGATCTGCACCCTGATTCAGGGACGCCTGGCTCTCAGGTTGCAACAGTACTAGGTAGGATGAGCTTACATCATGGTATCTATTCCCATCCACAGTGGGCAAACCAGCAATGAGTTAAGATTCAGTTCAGTTCAGTTCAGTTGCTCAGTTGTGTCCAACTCTTTGCGAACCCATGAATCGCAGCATGCCAGGCCTCCCAGTTCATCACCAACTCCCAGAGTTTACTCAAATTGATGCCATCCAGCCATCTCATCCTCTGTCATCCCCTTCTCCTCCTGCCCAAAATCCCTCCCAGCATCAGGGTCTTTTCCAATGAGCTAACTCTTTGCATCAGGTGGCCAAAGTATTGGAGTTTCAGCTTCAACATCAGTTCTTCCAATGAACACTCAGGACTGATCTCCTTTAGGATGGACTGGATGGATCTCTTTGCTGCCCAAGGGACTCTCAAGAGTCTTCTCCAACACCACAGTTCAAAAGCATAAATTCTTCGGCACTCAACTTTCTTCACAGTCCGACTCTCACATCCTTACATGACCACTGGAAAAACCATAGCCTTGACTAGACAGACCTTTGTTGGCAATATAATGTCTCTGCTTTTTAATATGCTATCTAGGTTGGTCATAACTTCCCTTCCAAGGAGTAAGCGTCTTAATTTCATGGCTGCAATCACCATCTGCAGTGATTTTGGAGCCCCAAAAAATAAAGTCTGACACTGTTTCCACTGTCTCCCCAACTACTTGCCATGAAGTGATGGGGCCAGATGCCATGATCTTAGTTTTCTGAATGTTGAGCTTTAAGTCAACTTTTTCACTCTCTTCTTTCACTTTCAAGAGGCTCTTTAGTTCTTCTTCACTTTCTGCCATAAGGGTGGTGTCATCTGCATATCTGAGGTTATTGATATTTCTCCTAGCAATCTTGATTCCAGCTTGTGCTTCTTCAGGCATGCCCAGATGTTGTCTGCCCTCCAGAGAAGCCCTATGGCACACCCCAATTCCTTGAAGGACAAGGCAGGAGGCAAATGCCTAATCTGTAGACAGGTGGGGCATTGGGCCAAAAAGTGTCCAAACTGACAAACCTCCTATTAAATGGCTTGCCACAAATGCCGTCAACTGGGACATTGGGCGACGCTGTGCCCTTGGGACCCAAGAGCCTCAAGGTCAAGCGTCAAGCCTTCCTTCACAATGATTCAAGAGAACTTAAGCGGCCCGCTCTGGCCAGCCAGCCTGTCACAGACAACCATCATGGGGCTGGAGCCAAGGGTACAACTGAATGTTGTGGGTAGGTCCGAGAATTTCTTGCTTGGCACAGGGGCTACCTACTCTGTCTTGATCTACTCTGCAGCCTTCTCCTCCCAAACCTGTACCATTTTGTGTGCTACAGGAAAAGCACTCCAACTTTATGTCCATGAAAGAGAGGGAATAGCCTTGGGAGTGTTAACTCAAAGTTTAGGATCTGAGCCCCAGCCTGTAGCTTACTTATCCAAGAGACTTGATCGAACTGCCCAAGGCTGGCCCCCTGCCTTCAAAATCTTGCAGCTATTGCAATCATGATAGAAGATGCTTTAAAACTCTCCTTTGGGGGCAAATTAACTATTTTTACCAGCCACCAGGTAAAAATATTCCTAAATGGGAAAGGTCTTTTATGGATGTCTGAGCAAAGAATCCTCAAATATCAAGTAATGCTGATAGAAAATCCAGGCCTCACTCTATCCCCGTGTGAGGTTCTTAACCCAGCCAACCCACCCGCCTACCCTGACGGCTCTCTTCCCTTTCACTCTTGTCTAGAAACCTTGTACCACTGGACAAAACCCCTAGAGGGATTGTCAGAAGATCCTCTGACCAATCCTGAGGAAATCTGGTACACTGATGGAAGCAGTTTTGTCTTAGATGGAAAAAGAAGAGCCAGATATGCAGTAGTCTCCAATTTTGAGACCATAGAGCCTAAGCCTCTGCCACCCGGTGAAAGTGAAAGAAAGTGAAGTTGCTCGGTCATGTCCAACTCTTTGCGACCCCATGGACTGTAGCCTACCAGGCTTCTCTGTCCATAGGATTTTCCATGCAAGAATATTGGAGTGAGTTGTCATTTCCTTCTCCAGGTACTTCAGCCCAATTAGCTGAACTCATAGCTTTGATTCGAACTTTAGAGCTGGGAAAAGGAAAAAGAATAGCCATTTACACTGACTCCAAGTATGCCTTTCTGGTGCTACATGCACATGCGGCTATTTGGAAAGAAAGGGGCTACTTGACCACCCGAAGTTTCCCAATCAAATATGGTGATCAAATTCTTAGACTCTTGGAGGCAGTCCATCTGCCCACTGAGGTTTCGCTCTCCCACTGTAAAGGAAGCCAAACAGCTGATCAGGCAGCTAAGAGAGCAGCATTACAGAACCGTGACCTAATAGGGATTGTCACCTTAGTTACACAGACTAATTTGCCAGAAACTCCTTCATATACTAAAGATGAGACTCTTAAAGCTAAGAGTAAGGACTTTCAAGAAGATCATATGGCGTGGTTTCAAAAGGAGGGACTCCTTTTTCTGCCTGGGGACCTCCAATGGCATGGTTTGTCCAAGATCTGAGAGCTGTGACGTGCTGAGAGCTTTAATGTCCGTTGCTCCAAATCATTGTTGTGATGAGACAAGAACCGAGGAGCATACACTCGCCTGACAGAAACATACCATATAAGCTATTCTTAATTGTTTTGAATATATTATCTTTATGTCTTGACTAAATAAACCCTTTTGAAATTTAAGCCATGCCAATGAAACCCTACTTGCAATAGGATTTCCTCCACTTCATGTCTCTACAGGATTTAATGCTGTCAGCAATTGATCTATGCTATATCTGGTGTACTTCTTCATGTACCAACCAACTCTTCCAGTTGTAGATGTGTGATATTGGTGTGGGGAGGAAAACTCCTGGTAATCTTTATGTTTTAAATTGAGTCAAACAGCCTTTTTCTTTAAATCTTTCCAGGAAGATTTTAATGGTCCTTATCCTATGTTCTGAGAGGCTTTTACAAAACTCCAGAAACCTTGTAGGTGCTTAGTGAGTATTTTTTACACAAAGAATGAGCTGAGAACAAGGATATGCATAATTTAAACAGTGATCCCTTAAGTTATTTTATCCAGGAGCATTGCTGTTTGCATCTTCAATGATTTGCAAGTATTAAGGGTAACAGGAGAGGAGGGTTCTCTTACAAATCAGCTATTCAGTGGATTTTAATCAAGAAATATCCAGAGGGAGGAACTGGAGGGATAGAGGAGCAAGACCTCGTATCAGATGTGGGAGAATACATTCAGTTTCCTAAAGATGGAAAGCAGATACTATAATTGTCTCTTTAAAATCTACATTTATTGCCAAGATTTTAATTCTATTATGTAGTAATAGAAATGCTCAAAATTTATCAGACTTTGAAAGATAATTCTTTTCACTATTTTTAAATCAGCATACATTGTACATAGATGAGTTCCAAGCCATATTTCAAACTGACAGAACTTTTAATTAAGAAAATTAACAAAGCAGTAATAAGGTTACTTCATGGTAAAAGTATTATAGGTGCAAAAAAAGTAGTAGAACTCAAATTCACCACATCAGTTTGAAGGACTAGGAGGCAAAATTAAAAATAAAATATTTTGTAATTATTTACATCGAAAAACAAAGCCAAATAAGTAAGCTCAAATTCATGATTTCAAGGGAATATTCTTCTATATAAACAGAGGCATTATTTCAAAATCTGGAAAAATATGAGCTAAATGATAAAAATTATGGATAAAATGAAAAAAATGATCAAAACAGCTGATGCTTTTCTTTTTCAGAACGATTTTCTCAAATTTAGAATGGGAAAAAAGCTCTAAAAGTATATAGATCAGAGGAGTAAATAACCTAGATGAGAAAAAATGTATCTCTGGTATTTAACTTGACTCTGAAAGATTAATAAAATCATATTCCTTTAGTAAGCAGACACAGTGGCTCTATTTTATGTAGATAATCTTTTTAAAATAGACTGAAGAAAATGTAAAATACTTTTCAAAATAGAGGCTCAGTGAATATAGTCTACATTTTTATGTCATTGTATGTCATTATCAATTCAAATGATGACTAGAAAATGAATTCCTCTTATTCACAGAATGAAATAAAAAATTTAATAATCATGGTAGAGTAGTTTTATATAGATTTCTGTAATGAGTTAAAAAAATCTGATATTTAAACCATTTGTATAAAATGCTATTTTTATATGTGATTGAAGTTTTTCTATTGTAGAACCAACCTGTAGTAAGTTTGATTTTTCCTTGATAAAAATACAGTTCACATTTTACCTTTGGTGAAACATACTAAGTAGCTGGATAAGCTTATGATAATCAAGGGCTAGTGTAATCATTTCATTAGTAATAGAGTTTTATTTTTGGCCAGAGAATAAATGAAAAATAAAATGGCTCAATGATCCTAGGTGGTTGGTAAATTTATCTTCCCTTTTTTGGATAAGAAAATTGAAACACAGTGAAGTTAAATAGCTTGTCCAATATCACATGCTAAATAAGCAGCATACTCAGGATGGTTGTAATAATTAAGTCACAGAATGCATCTTGACACTCAAAACACTCTTTGTTAAATAGGAAGCCACTATATATGCTAGCCATTTTTTTTTAATCACCAGAACTTTCATATGAATATTAATGATCAAAAATGAATTATAAGGAAAAAAAAATAACTTTACTGCTAATGTAAAAGACCCTAACATGAAAACTAAACACTGTTTGTTGTGATGTGGACCTCAGAAAATAGGCAGCTGGGTTTGTAGGTTAATACATAGCTAGCCCTTTAGAGTAGATCGTCGAAAAATCAAGACAGTTTCCAAGAAACATCTATTTCTGCTTTATTGACTATGACAAAGCCTTTGACTGTGTGGACCACAACAAACTCTGGAAAATTCTTAAAGAGATGGGAATAGCAGACCACCTGACCTGCCTCCTAAGAAATCTGTATACAGGTCAGGAAGCAACAGTTAGAACTGGACATGGAACAACAGACTGGTTTCCAATCAGGAAAGGAGTATGTCAAGGCTGTATATTTTCACCCTGCTTATTTAACTTGTTTGCATCATGAGAAACGCTGGGCTGGGTGATGCACAAGCTGGAATCAAGATTGCTGGGAGAAATATCAACAACCTCAGATACACAGATGAAACCACCTTTATGGCAGAAAGTGAAGAACTATGGAGACTCTTGATGAAAGTGAAAGAGGAGAGTGAAAAAGTTGGTTTAAAACTCAACATTCAGAAAACTAAGACCATGGCATCTGGTCCCATCACTTCATGGCAAATAGATGGGGAAATAGTGGAAACACTGACAGGCTTTATTTTTGGGGGGAGGGAGGTGAGGGCTCAAAAATCACTGCAGATGGTAACTGCAGCCGTGAAATTAAAAGATGCTTGTTCCTTGGAAGAAAAGTTATGACCAACCTAGACAGCATATTAAAAAACAGAAATATTACTTTGCCAACAAAGATCCATCTAGTCAAAGCTATGGTTTTTCCAGTAGTCATGCATAGATGTGAGAGTTGGACTATAAATAAAGCTGAGTGCTGAAGAATTGATGCTTTTGAGCTGTGGTGTTGGAGAACACTCTTGAGAGTTCCTTGGCCTGCCAGGAGATCCAACCAGTCCATCCTAAAGGAAATCAGTCCAGAATATTTAGAAGGACTGATGCTCAAGTCGAAGTTCCAATGCTTTGGCCACCTGATGGGAAGAACTGACTCAATTGAAAAGACCCTGATGCTGGGAAAGATAAAGGTGGGAGGAGAAGGGGATGACAGAAAATGAGATGGTTGGATGGCATCACTGACTCAGTGGACATGAGTTTGAGTAAATTCCGGGAGTTGGTGATGGACAGGGAGGCCTGGTGTGCAGCAATCCATGGAGTCACAAAAAGTCAGACATGACTAGGCGACTGAGAACTGAACTGAGTCCTTTAAAAGGAAGCCTTAATAGAAACTATAAGTTTGGCTAACCTCAGTTGGAGAGGTCCCAGAATGGTAAATTTTTAACTTAATGGTTAATCTGGGAAAATAGACAACTCAGTCATGTTATTTTCTTAATGAGCACTCAGTCCTTAAGTCACATTTTAGTGAGACTTGCTACTGAAATATGACAAAAGAAAATGTATCTATAGATCAAAGATGATTGAACATGTGTTTTTTTAATATGTTTAAAGATTTTCAACAAGGAAACATTACTTCTCCAAATAGAAAGAAAATATATAAACTCAGTCTCTGTCCAAACTCCAGATGGAAAAGAGTTATTGCTGTTATTATGAGACTGAGCACTACCTACTATGCTAACGAGGCACCTTGCTGTTATTATTTACTTGCTTACTCTGTTATTGATCTGTGTTTTTTGTTGTTGGTGTTGTTTTTTTCCTCATTAATAATTTCTGGAAATTAGAACAACCTTTTGCAACCATTGGTTATTGTAAAGTCTTTCATAAGAATCCACATGAAGTACTCAGAGACTTACCAAGAAATGCTGGGAGGAAACTGGAAAGAATAAACAATTATTAAAGAAGTTGAGTTCTTTAAACAAATATGTGAGGAATAATGTGCCATCATTTCAACAGCAGATGATATAAATGATAATGCACAAATTAACTTCTCTATGTCTCGGCCAAATTTTAAAATTTCTCTTTATGCAATTGTATACTTTTAAAATTAAAGTTATATATGTATAATCAAATGTGAATTTTACACGAATATAAGACTATTGACATAAATTTGTTTACAAATTAAAAAAAAAATAAATTCTTTGTAAGGAAAAAAATAATGGTTCACAAAATGTGCAGAAAGCCAGGCTTTGAGAGTGAAATGGCTTTGGATTTATTTTTATTTCAGTACAAATACCTCAAGCTATCTGACTTGTGTCATTTTTCTTACATATTTTGATATATAAATTAACAAATTTTAATCTAAGTATCCATAGACTATGCAAGGAGATGGTATAGTTTGCACTCTACATAAATAGGAGAGAATCCCACCCAATATTTCAGTTTCAGATGTCAAAGCTGAAACATAATACACTCCAAAAGGATATGAAAAAGTTTACTGCTTACATAATTGAGGCTTCCTGGGGAGAATTAATTCTTTGGGGGACAAGGCAGTCCTCCAAAATAAGTCTGAAAAGTCTTGAGAAAGGAAGCAATTTGCGATTTTTAGTGTGGTCGGGGTTGGGACCAAGGTGGCATAAACAGGAGTTTAGGTGGCTGACTCTCCCTCTAGGGCCAAGGAGGAGGCAATGACAACCCACTCCAGTACTATGCCTGGAAAATCCCATGGAGGAAGGAGCCTGGTAGGCTGCAGTCCATGGGGTCGCTAAGAGTCGGACACGACTGAGCGACTTCACTTTTACTTTTCCTTCCATGCATTGGAGAAGGAAATGGCAACCCACTCCAGTGTTCTTGCCTGGAGAACAGGCAACGGGGAGCCTGGTGGGCTGCCATCTATGGGGTCGCACAGAGTCGGACACGACGGAAGCGACTTAGCAGCAGCAGCAGCAGCAGCAGCAGCAGCAGCAGCAGCAGCAGCAGCAGCAGCAGCAGCAGCTAGCGCCAAAGGAAGACCACCCAGACTTTCTTACTAGAGTTCTCAGGTGTGAGGTACAAGGAGAAGAGAGAGAAATGAGGCTTAAAATCTGTCATCTGTTAAACATCAAAAAATGGGGTCAGACATTCTGATACAAGGGGCATAAGATTTCCTCCAGGGAGGGGTAATAGCTGCATGGAAATGTTACAAAACATTGACAACGACTCAAAGTTTTTGAAAATTTTTATGAGGGATTATGGACACAACACCCTTATAAATTTGTTTTTTTCTTCTCATCCTTTTTCTCTATATTTCTTTTGTCTTTTTATTCCTTCTATTCCTCCATGAGTGCATATGTCCTGTGGCTCCAGTCCTGTCTGATTCGTTAGGACCTATGGACCGCAGCCTGCCAGGTTATCTGTCTATTCTTCCAGTTTCCATTGATAGATAGCCCACATTTCTTCTATTTTCATGAAACATACAGTCTAGTAAAGGGAAAATAGACTCCAAACTAATAATTACAGAACTAACCTTTATAATTTCTATAAATGTCATAAAGAATTTTAGGTGCTCTGGAGACATATAATATGAATTTGAGGTGTTCCTGACTAAATGACCTAAACACATCGAGACTTATGGATTAGTTATACTTGGCAGGTAAATAACAAAATGACTATGGATGGTGGGATCAGGGTCCCAATTTTTATGTGACATTTTGTTCCATTATTAAGTTGTGTCCCACTCTTTGTGACCCCATGGACTACAGAAGATCATTATTTTGACATAAATCATATCCTACCTCACTGACTTCTTGTACATGTTGCTATAATCGTAGTATAGATATTACTTGACTGATATTTTTCCTCATTTAAGAAGATGTTTAGAAAATTCACTTTGTTGTCAAAAATGAAAGGTAATTTAAAAAAAGAAAGGAAACAGAAAAAATTATAAAACAAAGTTTGTTTTTATTTTCTATCATTCTATCCCATTTCCCACACAATACTTATGAATTATAGATGGCCACTAAGTGTTGGTAGAATAAAGGATTGACTATGTAAATGCTAGAGATATAAAAGTAGGATAAATATAAGAATATTTAACTTTTACTTGAAATTACAGCTTTTTATGGAAGTCATCAAATATAATTTTTAAAATAGGTGTATAATCTCCCAAGACAGATTCAGAAAGAAATATAAATCAATTCCAGTTGGATTTTAAATCTAAATATGAAAATTTTAAATTTTTTTAGAAGAAAATTGAAAAACATCTTTATGAAATTAGCATAGGGAAATGTTTCTTTAAGAGGACAGGAATGCACTAATCATATATAAAAGTATGTTTGTTTGGTTTTTCTTTTCTGTTGTTAGAACCTAGACCAATATTCTCTGATACTACCAAAAGATCTATATCCAGAAACACAAAAAAATACAAAGAACTCCTAAAAATAAGTAAACAGCAGATAGTTCAATTTTTAAAAGAGAAATGGACCTTGAACATTTCATAAAAGAGGCTATCTGAATAGGAAATAGTTATATTAAGGAACCTTTAACTTTACTAACTTTATTAATATCATTAGTTCTCAGATAAAGGTAAGTTAAAATCACAAAGAGTTATCTTACACAGCCAGAAGAATGGCTAAAATGAGAAAGACAGACAATATCAAATCCTGATGAGTAAAGTATATAGTACGAGTAAAGATATGAGAATTCTATATACTTGTTGTTGTATAATTTATAGCAACCATTTTGGAAAATGTTTTCTAGTGTTTGCTAAAGCTGAAAATACAAATAACCTATAACTCACCAGCTTTACTTTTGGCATATATGGGACTGAAATGCATACAATGTTGATGAAATATGTCAATCAAAAAACATAAGAAAGCATCACTGAAGCATAATTTACAATAGTCAAATCTGGAAAAAGTAGTCATTAACAGTAGAATACTTGCACAAAGTATGACATACTGACACAGTGGAATAAATGAAAATAAGCAAACTAAATCAAACTGCTTAACTACATAGAGCAACGCAGGAGAATCTCACAAATAAAAAGAGAATCCAGGTATCAAAGACTATATTCTGTATGAGTTCATTCACTTGAAGTTTAAACAGGAAAATTGATTATGACACTGGATAAGAGTAATAGCTAGCACTTAGTGTAGCCACTATAAAGTGTCAAGGCAGATTAAACAATGTCAATTATTTTCTATTTCATAATCTGACAGTTGCAAAGATATATTAACAGTATTATCTAACTGTATATTTTTATTTATATACATTTCCATATGTTATATTTATTTAAAGTTTAACAAAAACAGAATATTTTAATTTCTTAAACAGTTTAGTTTACTACGGTGGTGGTGGTTTAGTTGCTAAGTCATGTCCAACTCTGCAACCCCGTGGACTGTAGCCTGTCAGGCTCCTCTGTCCATGGGATTCTCCAGGCAAGAATACTGGAGTGTGTTGCCATTTCCTTTTCCAGGGGATCTTCCCAACCTAGCAATCGAATTCAGGTCTCCTGCATTGCAGGCAGAGTCTTTACCAACTGAGCAACTAGGGAAGCCCTTTAGCTTATTATAAAGTCTGAAAAAATTAATACTTATTTATTCTTTCCTTCAGTTCTGATTGAAAACTACAAGCAGAGGAATTATGTATAAGTATGCACGAGCATATCTATATAGCTTTCAACAAACTCTATATTTAAAGAAAGAAAACATATCATATCAGATATCATGAATGTTTAGACTAACTCCTGAAGATCCCTTTCAGATTAGAGTTTATGGAGGTCAAATTATCAGTGGAATTTGGCTCAGGTTTATCCCACAATGAACCAGTGCATACCTAATCAAACTCCCACCCTGAGCTCCTATCTACTCCTCCCCAGTATCAGAATGTTTAATTCTAATAGACATGCTCATCAGCTTCCAAGATCTCTGTGGGAATCCATGGAATGAGAATAAAAATGGCAGAAAAGACCACAATAATAAATAACCTATACATATTAAATAGTAAATCAGCTGAATATAATAATCCTCAACAGATTGAAGAAACATCACACTATAAGGATTAGAAAGATGCAAGTCCTACTTTCTTTCAACTTCTGTATTTGGCCAAAGCAGACTGATAATGGATTATTATAAATTTAATCATGTGGTGACTTCAATGGCCACTGCTCTTCCATGATTCATTTTATTGCTACAGGAAATCTACATATCCCATGGTACCTCTGGCACCTAGTATCAGCTGTTAAAGTAGCAAATCATTTTTTTTTCCTCAATATGTAGTTAGTGAAGATCTTCAGACATTTGTTTTAGTTGGCAGGGCCAAGATTAACCTTCAATGTCCTATTGCCAAGCTTGTTCGGGGATTAACCTTCCAAGTCCTCCTTTCAGGCCACATCAACTTTGTAGCACTGTCAGTCAGTGGAGAGGTCAGAGTAGTATGCCAAATGAAATGGTATTTTCTCAAGAATCTGAAGAGGTTCAATAGACATTCAAATTATTTCTTAGTGATAGGAGGGACAATATACAGCAACTAGTCTTTTATCTTCCAAAGATTCCTAAATACACTACATACCAACAAGGTAGTAGGCACTTGATTTTTTTCATGGGTTTATTTCCCATTTCTTGTCTCACTTAAGTTTTATTATGTGTCTACAGTAGTTGCTACTTCCTGCTCACCAGATCCAATCAACTTTATATTACCAGTAAGTTTTCATTCCTTCTCTTTGTAGTGCGATTCTCATTGATTGAACTTTATCGATATATTTGTATTTAATACAAGCCCAAAATAAGATGTTTAAATCATGAGAGAATCTAACATTTTCCTTTATTAATCTATATGTTTTATTTCTTCCATACCTGGTTAAAACAATAAATTTGGTTCAACAGATATGAATAGAAAAGCACAAATATTATTCTTACTCTTCAACTCTGGAAAAAAAATGTATGATATAAAATAGACACTTCTTTTTCTCAGTATTTTCAAATAGTACATGTTTTCCCATCAAAATATTTATTTTTACACCATAGAACTTTTATGCTAAAACTGCTTTTAAATGGAAACTTAATAGCAAATTTTCTGAGATAAGAATGACACTTCTAACTATTCCTTATGAATATTTATAACCTTATAATAAAACACATTTTATATGCAATCTGAGAATGTTGATAATATCAAGATTCAAACTGTGAATTTATGACTTGTATTTTGTACTTTTAGTATCCAGTAGCCAATTGACTATGCCAAAGTCTGACTGTGTGGATCACAATAAACTGTGGAAAATTCTGAAAGAGATGGGAATACCAGATCACCTGCCTCAACCTGCCTCTTGAGAAACCTATATGCAGGTCAAGAAGCAACAGTTAGAACTGGACATGGACCAACAGACTCGTTCCAAATAGGAAAAGGAGTACATCAAGGCTATATATTGTCACCCTGCTTGTTTAACTTATATGCAGAGTACATCATGAGAAATTCTGGGCTGGAGGAAGCACAAACTGGAATCAAGATTGCCGGGAGAAATATCAATAACCTCAGATATGCAGATGACACCACCCTTATGGCAGAAAGTGAAGAGGAACTAAAAGGGCTCTTGATGAAAGTGAAGGAGGAGAGTGAAAAAGTTGGCTTAAAGCTCAACATTCAGAAAACTAAGATCATGGCATCTGGTTCCATCACTTCATGGGAATAGATGGGGAGACAGTGGGAAAAGTGTCAGACTTTATTTTTTTGGGCTCCAAAATCACTGCAGATGGTGATTTCAGCCATGAAATTAAAAGATGCTTACTCCTTGGAAGGAAAGTTATGACCAATCTAGATAGCATATTAAAAAGCAGAGACATTACATTGCCAACAAAGGTCCATCTATTCAAGGCTATGGTTTTTCTAGTGGTCATGTATGGATGTGAGAGTTGGACTGTGAAGAAAGCTGAGTGCTGAAAAATTGATGCTTTTGAACTGTGGTGTTGGAAAAGACTCTTGGACTGCAAGGAGATCCAACCAATCCATCCTAAAGATCAGTCCTGGATGTTCACTGGAAGGACTGATGCTGAAGCTGAAACTCCAATACTTTGGCCACCTGATGTGAAGAGTTGACTCACTGGAAAAGTCCCTGATTCTGGGAGGGATTGGGGGCAGGAGGGGAAGGGGCTGACAGAGGATGAGACGGCTGGATGGCATCACCAACTCAATGGACACGAGTTTGAGTAAGCTCTCAGAGTTGGTGATGGACAGGGAGACCTGGTTTGCTGCCACTCATGGGGTCGCAAGGGGTGGGACACGACTGAGCGACTGAACTGAACTGAACTCAGTCATGTATGGATGCAAGAGTTGGACTATAATGAAAGTTGAGCTCCAAAGAATTGCTGCTTTTGAAGTGCGGTGTTGAAGAATACTCTTCAGAGTCCCTTGGACTGCAAGAAATCATACCAGTCAATCCTAAAAGAAAGCAACCCTGAATATTAATTGAAAGGACTGATGCTGAAGCTCCAATACTTTGGCCATCTGATGCGAAGAGCCAACTCATTAGGAGAAACCCTGATGCTGAGAGAGATTGAAGGCAGGAGAAGGGGACGACAGAGAATGAGATGGTTGGATGGCATCACCAACTTGATGGACATGAGTTTGAGCAAGCTTTGGAAGTTGGTGATGGCCTGGGAAGTCTGGTGTGCAGCAGTCCATGGGGTCGCAAAAAGAGGACGTAACTGATCTGAAGAAGCAGTATGTAAGAATTGTCCTAGAGGGTAAATACATGTTTAAGAAAGAACTGCCAGAGATGTCTAGAGTTATTAGTTTTTCTAAACTAAAAGGAAATATGGAAAACAAAGCAAATGCAGATCAGATTTGGCAAAATATCCAGCCAAAAAGAAGTTATCACATAATTATATCACATGTAATTCCAAAATAAGGTTGGAAAAATATCCAGAATCAATATTATCAATCATTGTTTTAGCACATGATAAAATGCTTTATGAATCTAATTGATCAATTCAGAAATGCTATATTTATTTCAAGAAACAAAAATAATTGACATAGCTTTTAGCACTAATTTAAGTCATGCAAGTCCATCAAGTTGAATCAGAGACTACATGGGATAAAAAATGCATAATTTCACATAGTTAAAAATTGAATTTGATTAATTGTGGATAAAAATTTCACACAGTTAAATTTTTAAAAATACATTAATAGTAAAATGGACATCTTAGTTTTGTTTACTGTGAAAGATCATGAGTGAAAAAGAAAAATGAGATACTGATCAAGTATTTTTTAAAAATAGAGATAGCTGTTTTATTATTTTCCTAATATTTTAATGAAATATATGATTGATAAATATATTCATTATTCTAAATTTTATGTTCTCTTTCTCCTCACCATCTCTACTAAATAATCATGTATCCTGGAGGACACTTGGATTACTATCTACATTTAAAGTCATACACAGGTTGTGCTATAATGTAACAAGAGCAAGTTCATAATTTTACCAGCTCCTCTATCAAAGACATTTTGCAGTCCAGCTACTAGTAATAATGAAAGACTGAATGAAAATGTTAAGCCATGGAAAATGTGATTCTCAGTAAAACTAACTCTTTCATTCCATCACATTGAGAAAATGTTTGTGTATATATATAACTTTGTCTCCCCATAGACTGTGGACATTATTGTGGGCAGAAACTCATAGTCCTCTTCCTTACCAAGCAGGAGTGTTTTCATTCTAGTTGCATTACCTTTTCAGGGTAGAGAGTCTATTTCTGATTTTCTTTCTTCTTTATTTTAGTGATTATCTTGCATTTGTCTGACTATGATTTTACTGTTTAGTATCTAGTATCCCCAAAATTATTTCTTAATAGACACTGGGATATCCTAATTCTTGGGTGGATTTCTGATCAAGGAAATTTTGTCTAGAGCTTCAACTTGCCACTAGAACTTCAACTTGCCATGAAAAATTTTACTTAAGTGACAGACCTCTGAATTTTTGTACAGTTCATTTCCCAACATTTGTAGGGTATGTATTGTGCCAAGAATTCCCAATGCATTGGTTACTCCTTGATTATCCTGTCTGACTGCCATAATATTGTTGATATAATGGATCATTGTGATGCTCTGAGGAAAATACAGATTATTCAATTCTCTTAGGACTAGATATCAGCAAAACGGGAAAGTTGGAAAACAAAACAAAACAAAACTGGGACAATGTTGTGTGCATCCATTTTTGTCTTAATGAGATCTGTTTCTGATTCTGTTTCTTGATTGGGTAGAAATTAATGTCTTTGCCAAATCAATAGTTACATACCTTGCACCTTGTACCATATTTAACTGCTCTAGCAGCAGTACTACAACGTCATCCGAGATTGGGGTTCCAACTTTATTGAACATCTGGTAATCTGTTGCCATTCTCAGGGACACATGTGTTCCTCTCAAAGGATGAAAAAACAAATTAAAAGGAGATAGATAGCATCTACCACTCCTATGTCTTTTAGAACTTTAAATTTAGAAGTAGTCTATACTACCTCCACCTCAATGAAGTATTAATTTTGATTTACTATCTTGATCAGAGGAAGATAGTTTCAAATATTTCCTCTCAGTTTTCTCACTAAAATAGATTTTTTCTATTGAGATAATTCTTAATTTGGTATATGGGTTACTCCAGCTATCAAGTATATCAGTCTCAATTATATATTCAGAGACTGAAGGAATGATCACTGAGTAAAACCCACAAACTCTGAACTCACTGTCTGCTGTACTGGGGCCAGGACTCCATCTGCCACCCAACTCTAGTTTACTCACACTTAAAACAGTTGAACCATGTGAGGTTTTAAGTTGCTGAACTGGGAGCCAGTGTAACAGGTAACATGTAGTTCTAGCGAGAACAATTCTGTGTTGCCTGGCAAGTATATATCTGTTTTTAGGTTTAGAACTTCCATCTCTAAGAGCCAAGATTTTGTGAGAGGAAGCAAAATCTGCCAATGAGTCACTGAAAATGATGGCAAAGCCTATTTCCACTCATTGATTCCTAGGGTCATATATCCTTCCTCTTGGGAAGAGAGTATTATAAGAGATTCTAATTTCATAAATACATTGTGACCTGAATGGTTGCACTACATAAACTCTGAGTACTTTCTCTGAGCTGGAATTTCAATTGCACATTTAGGAGTTGATTCCAGCATTCTCTGAGATCAGCTGCCTCAGGGTGCTGCAACATGCAATAGGACCAATTGATTTCATGCCCATACATCTTTTGCTGTGAAAATGGTCCTCTGTTTGCATGCTATGATGTGTTAAATTCTGTAAATACTCTAGTAATGATTCTGGTTGAAGCTCCACCAATAGGAAAGAGAAATGTAGGAATAGATATCTATCCTTATTAAAATAAATTGGTTACTTTTGTGGCCATTCCTTGCATGAGTATGTTGCACCAGTTCTAGTGTGGCTGATAGCAAAGGCTGGCTAATTTCACTTAATATATTGGGTTGTTTAGCATTTCCTCTGTGGTGGATACTATCTTGAGGGCATAGAGCTGTAATACTATAATATTTACATGTTATGCCCACTCCCATATATTCATCCACTTGACTACACAGATATCCTTTAATCTTGAAATCTTTTCCTTTCCAGATCCTTTACCAGACAGCCAGGCATTTGGCTACTTCCAGGCCCAGATCCTGAAATTGTAGAACTGTCTTAGTTGAGTATCACATCAGCTTTGAAATTTAGCCATGTGCATGCATGCTATGTTGCTTCAGTCATGTCTGACTCTTTGCAGATCTATGGACTGTAGCCTGCCGGGCTTCTCTGTCCATGAGATTCTCCAGGCAAGAAGACTGGAGTGGGTTACCATGCCCTCCTCTAGACGATCTTCCCGACCCAGGGGTCAAGGCCATGCCTCTTATTCCCCTGCATTGGCAGGCAGGTTCTTTAACACTAGTGCCACCTAGGAAGCTGAAATTTACACTTTGATTAGTAAATCCTACATTTGGTGTTCAGTTTCTTCTTTTCTCCTTTTAAACTATCAATGAAATTATCTGGCCTTCCCACCTAGTTTATAGTTATTTGTTAAGCTTTCCATTTTCCTTCTGTAGAGTGTCAGGATAACTTAATAAACACCAGCCTCTTCTATTTTGCTTGTATGGAACTTTCCTAACTCCTCTTCCCCTCACTCCTGCATCCTCAAATTCTTCCACTGCACAGACCAGAGTCTTTCTTTTTATTGGACATTCTCTCAAGTCACTACCTATGAAAGTTTTAGCAGTTGAACTGGCACTTTTTTCCAGGACTACCCTACCTGACAAAATTCCTAGCATAGTGACCTTGTTGCCAACCAAATGAGTCATCAAATCCCCAATTCTATCTTGCTCTTGGGTTTCTGAAATGACTCCTGGAAATTTGGCCTTCCAGTAAAGGAAATACTGAGATAGAGTTAAAAGTTCAAATGTGTGATAGGGGTGGGATTATACATAGAAAATGAAGAAAGCAAATTTGGTCAGGAGGGATTGTTGGACCATGAAGCAGATCTGACAGCCTCTTCTAGGTGAAGGAAATTTCCAGCAAAGTTTGCCTATAAAAGGCACACCATGTTAGGCTCAATTCTAGGGGCTTGTGCTTCAGTCCTGTTTGGACATTGGCTAGGACCATCTCTGAAAGATTATAATCTAAGCTCAAAAGCAAAGGTAAATAAGAAAGAGGAAATAGAAGCTGTCAAATAGTCAAATTCCCTCTAAGTTGTTCAAAAATGCCCTTCTTGAAGAAAGATCTGGGCAATAAATATCTGTCAGCTTCAAGTAAACTGCCAAACTTCAAATCACTGGGAAGTGGAGAGGCCTCAGAAGTTAAACAAAATGCATGATTATGTAACATGAATGTGAGCTATTATGAATAAATTACCAAAATTAAACAAAATGATTCCATAAGTTAAGCCTGATTTGATACTTCTATTCAAATTGAATATTTATTTTTCTGTAGCTGCTTTTATGAGAAACATTGGGCTGGAAGAAGCACAAGCTGGAATCAAGATTGCCAGGAGAAATATCAATAACCTCATATATGCAGATGACACCACCCTTATGGCAGAAAGTGAAGAGGAACTAAAAGGGCTCTTAATGAAAGTGAAGGAGGAGAGTGAAAAAGTTGGCTTAAAGCTCAACATTCAGAAAACTAAGATCATGGCATCTGATCCCATCACTTCACGGCAAATAGATGGGGAAACAGTGGCTGACTTTATTTTTCTGGGCTCCAGAATCACTGCAGATGGTGATTGCAGCCATGAAATTAAAAGGCGCTTACTCCTTAGAAGGAAAGTTATGACCAACCTAGACAGCATATTAAAAAACAGAGACATTACTTTGCCAACAAAAGTTCATCTAGTCAAGGCTTTGGTTTTTCCAATAGTCATGTATGGATGTGAGAGTTGGACGGTGAAGAAAGCTGATGCTTTTGAACTGTGGTGTTGGAGAAAACTCTTGAGAGTCCCTTGGACTGCAAGGAGATCCAACCAGTCCATCCTGAAGATCAGTCCTGGGTGTTCATTGGAAGGACTGATGTTGAGGCTGAAACTCCAATACTTTGGCCACCTGATGGCCAAAGAGGTGACTTGGCCTGATGGTGAAGAGCTGACTCATTGGAAAAGACTATGATGCTGGGAAAGATGGAGGGCAGGAGGAAAAGGGGACGACAGAGGATGAGATGTTTGGATGGCATCACCAACTCAATGGACATGAGGTTGGGTGGACTCTGGGAGTTGGTGATGGACAGGGAGGTCTGGTGTGCTGTGCTTCATGGGTTCGCAAAGAATCCGACACGACTGAGTGACTGAACTGAACGGAACTGAGTTGCTTTTAACTAATTATATGCTGTCAGCCTGACAAAAATTATAACTGTTGCTTGTTTTTATTCTCTTTAGAATAAGTTTACCATGTAATCCAATACACAATAACATATTGATCTTTTAGACAATAAGACCAAACATTATAGCCTTGAGATAATTATGCTTTTTGATAATTGATTGACATAAATTAATACAAATCATTGGCATTTTTAAACAAAACATTAAGACAATAACTTGATGTTTGGAAAAAATGAAAATGTATTTTTTTATTTTATAAAGTCAGCTTAAGCATCCATTTCCCTTTGTTATCATTATTTTGAGGGGAGAGGTCTCTTTCATGTAGTTTTACCAACGTATAAATTTATTAATTTATAAATTTTAAGATATAGTACAATTTAATGGAGATTGGAATTATTCATTAATAGTTTTAAAATCTTTATTATCTCTTGGTCAAAACTATTACATAAATTTTATATAATTTTCAATGTTTCACTTTACTTATCTATAAAATGCACATAATAAATTTTGTACTCAGGATTTCTGGGTCCTTAACTGGGTTCACTGTGTCCTATATAAAACACTTTTTTATGTCTGTTTTCTTTCTTATCTGTCTGTCTTTGTTATAAGCATGAGTTCTTACATCTGTCAATATAGGTTAGACAAAAAATGAAGATATTTTAGAATACTTTTATATTGCTCTTCACTTTGTTTCTGTGCCCTGTCTATTGACACCATTATGTCCATTGGGAATGGAAGAGAATAAAAATAAAATTTGACAGTCTCATAACAAACAATTCTTGATTTAGCACTATATTTCTGTTTATGTGACTATTATATCAATTTTGAATAATCAAATTAATGAAATGAAGAGTATTTCACCCTGTTTTCCATCAAGTGATTATTCACGACTAAAAACTTCAAATATTATATTTTTTTCTATGAATTTGATATAAATTTTGTGATATTTTAAGATGATTTTGTTGTAAACTCAAGAAGTATCAATTCACTGAAAGAACACCATGATTCTGAAGCTATCTTCTAGGCTAGAACTTTTATATGGCTATTTAAGGGCAATATATAGAATAAAGCAGTTATGAAAGAATAAAGAACAAAATCCTAACAATGTTCAAGATATGTCCTAGAACAGATTGATACTGCAGTATGATCTTATATGGGATCCTTCCTTTGTGACCTGTTTAAAGATAAATCTTAGCCTAGTATAAATTCTAGTTATTTCTTAGCAAATATTGTATAACATAACAGATGATAAGGTTTCTCAAGTGGGTCATGGTCAAGAATCCTCCTGCCAGTGCAGGAGACATGGGTTCAAATCCTGGACCAGGAAGATCCCTAGAGAAGGAAGTGGCAACCCACTCCAGTATTCTTGCCTGAGAAATCACATGGACAGAGGAGCCTGGCAGGCTATAGTTCATGGGGTTGCAAAGAGTCAGATATCATTGAGTGACTAAACAACAACCACAATAACAAATGATAAGCTATTTTAGTCTTGATAGCTTCACTAATTAAAATAAGAAATGTCAAATTTCCAAATATAATAGTATCTCTTTATTCAAAAGTTTGATTTATTTCTCTACTGGAAGAGTTTATTCCTGCTCATGTTGACTTACATTCATCAACAAATGTCAATAAAACGGCTTGTTTTGATTTAACTATAGCAACATATAATATTTATTCATTACTCATTAGCTTTAATTATACAAATAAAGATTTATCATCTGGTCTTAATATATATAAAGGAGCAAAGCAAATTTTTTTATAGTTTTATTTCAGGAATTAAATTAATCATTTATTAAAAAAATATATGTATATATCAGCTACAGTGTTCAAAGTCCTAGATCAAGTGCTAAGGATATTTGGATGAATAAGACCAAATCTCTCTCTTAAGGACCTACAATCAATGAGAGATAGGCATGTAACTAAGGATAGCAAAGTATAAAAGATCTTAGACTTTGTAGTTGTATTCAGAAGACATTAAGTGCTTGTTTTACTATATATCAACTTTTTGCTTTAAGTAAGTTTATGACATTTTACTGTCCAGCCAAAATTTTATCATCTTCAAAATTGACATAATATATTACCCTGTATTTGCAGAACTATTACAAGTTTAACTGAAACTATTTATTTAAAATGGTTAGTACCCACTGGGCACAATTGTAAGTTCTCAAGTGCCATGTTTTCCCTAAACTAAAATGTGATGTAATGTGTAATTTCTATCACAGTGGACTCTGAAAAATGCTTCTGGATTACAGAGAAGGGACCAAGTAATCCACCCTCAGGATATTGGGAAAGTCACTGCATTGGGAGGGAAATCTTAGAAGTTGGAAAAGGGCTTAAAGCCTTTTCAGAAAGAATGTACAATTGGAAGCAACAAGGAAGGAGCTCAATAAAATTATAAGGAGTCAATATGGTAAGATTTATTGAGCAGGTAATAAAAGACAAGAAAGAAAAGGGTACATAACTGACTGGACTGTCAACAATGACAACTTCTTAGAAAGTTCTCAGTGAATCAGGATAAAAGTATCTTTATAATAAAATTATGGTAAGAATTTTGAGTTTGATCAAAAACCATGTCTCCCATCCCTTTCCATGGTTGGGAATTGAACACTGGCTATCACTTATCCCTTTACTCTTGTATTTGCCAAGTTTGCTACTATTTCCTCTTCAACCTCACCCTCTCTCACCTAGACAAATTACCTTATGTGCTCCAAATAGTAATTTTTTGTTGTTTAGTCATTCTGTCATGTACGACTTTTGTGACCCCATGGACTGCAGCACGCTAGGCTTACCTGTTCTTCACTATTTCCCAGAGTTTGCTCAAACTCATGTCCTTGGAGTCAGTGATGTCATCTAGCCATCTCCTCCTCTATTGTCCCCTTCTCCTCCTGCCTTCAATCTTTCCCAGCATTAGGGTCTTTTACAATGAGTCAAATTTTTGCATCAGGTGGCCAAAGTATTGGATCTTCAGTTTCACATTAATCCTTCCAATGAGTATTCAGGGTTGATTTCCTTTAGGTAATAGTCATTGTGTCTTCCAAAATCCATGCCTATCAAATACTTGTATGCTCAATTCTAGAGCTCTTAAATTTCATTTTAAATTACCAGTATAATGGAGCAACATGTCCTAGGTTTAATATTCCTGTGAATAAATCTTAAACTAAATTGAAGGTTTTAATTTCATTGTTATGGATAATACTTTGGTCACCTGATGCAAAGAGCTGACTCGTTGGAAAAGACCCTGATGTTGGGAAAGATTGAGGGCGGGAGAAGGGGTGACAGAAGATGAGATGGTTGGATGCCATCATTGACTCAATGGATATGAGTTTGAGCAAACTCGTGGAGATGGTGAAGGACAGGGAAGCCTGGCCTACTGCAGTCCATAGGGTCACAAAGAGTTAGACACAACTCTTCAACTGAACAACAATGGGTAATTTATTAGTAATCCATTTAAAAAATACATTCAGAGAGTGCTGAAAATATAATGGATTGAAAAATCACCTGGAAGTATATGACTTAAGAATTTAGTAAAATTCATTGTAGATATTTTTGATATTCTTTTGTAATATAAACTAATATGAATAATGTAACAAAGTACATGACATCACATAAAACATAATTTTATTTCTGTAACTCTAATTTTAGAATGATTTATATCATACCTTTAGTAAGAATTTATTTATATGATGCTTACTAGTTGTGACCTGATTTTTCATTTAATGTCTTTTTGTATACATATTTTTTGTCAATAAATAGATATCTACATCATTTTAAAGACTATAAAATTTTATTTTCATGAATGATCATATATTATGTGTTTATATAAATTAATCCCATTCTTTAATAATTCAAACAAAATGGGGTAAAAATCTCTGACTGTATATTTTAGTGAATATTTATGTATCAAGTTATCTATAACACTGAGAAAGTGAACGTGTATGTCTCTCAGTCAGATCAACTCTGCAAATCCATGAACTGTAGCCCACCAGGTTATCTATGCATTGAATTCTCCAGACAAGAATGTTACAGCTGTTCCCTTCTCCAGGGGATCTTCCCTACCCAGCGATCAAACCTGGATCTCCTGCATTGCAGGCAGATTCTTTACCACCTGAGCCACCAAGGAAGCCCATAACACTAAGAAGTCCCTTCAAATTCAGATGCTTATGATTGCCTGCAATGAATGTAAACAGGAAATACACAAGTCCATGAAAATCAATAATGTTATTTTATAAACGATAAGAGCTAACCCAGTATATTTTTATCCTGAGGTTACTATGTGATCTTGAACATATATTTGCTATCTCAGAGAATGGTATATATTTTGAACACATTATTTGCTTTGAAATTTTGAGAATAGAAAAGCAAAATGGCCAGAAAACATGCAAAACGATTTACAAATATTGAACTGATTTTTGTTGTTCAGTCACAAAGTCGTGTCCTACTCTCTGTGACCTCATGAACTGCAGCACATCAGACTTGATATGAGTAATTATTCACATATAATTAACATATAATTATGTAAAAGTCCAGATTTCTTTAAAAATATTGGGATTTTGGAAGTAGCTAGCAATACTGTAGTTAATTAAATATATAATCAAATGTTCTTATTTATTCTTTTTGTTTCATGATGCATGTAACTTAGTTTTTGTCTTGGGCAAATGTAAATGGAAGTTGTGGAGAAGTAAAATTTGTGTTTTGAAAAAAAAAGCCTCCCTGTAGGGCCAACTGTAAAGTTTTATATGATTTTTTTTACTGTGCCAAGGATCAGAACATCTGCATCTCCTAACTCTCACATTGTTGTTGGAAGGTCAATTGCACATAAACAATTGGAGATGTGTACTGTCCTTAAGAATTAGAAGAATCCTTGATAGTTTTAAGATGCCAAATTCTTCTCAAATTGACCTATTGCTTGCCTCTAATTTCAAAAAAAGTGAGATCCTGTTGAAATTTATGTTCATTTTGAAATTTGTATGGAAATAAAATGAGTAGGTCTGAAACAATGCATTTTCGCTGTTTAAAAACATTAGAAGACACATTATTTCAAGTTACAACTGTTTAAGATTGTGGAAGCTGCTCAGTCGTGACTGGCTCTTTGCAACTTCATGGACTGTACAGATCCCCTTCTCCAGGGGATCTTCCTAACCCAGGGATCCAACCCAGGTCTCCAGCATTGCAGATGGATTTTTTACCTTCTGAGCCACCATGGAGGCCCAGGGAAGCTTTTCAACTGTTTAAAGCTACAATAATAAATAATGTGGTATCCGAGTCAAGATAGAAAAGTATCAGTTCTCAGGATATGAAGGCTTCAAAAACTCACAGATAACTATTTAAAAGATTCACATTTAAAGACAGTGCAAATAGCAAGAAAAAGTCTAAAAGGCAGTGGTGAACATTATGAGTTGGTATGTTAGAAAAGGGGATTCCCTGGTGGGTCATGTGATAAAGAGTCTGCCTGGAATGTGGGAAAACAATTCAATCACGTTAGAGCAGATCGCTTTAAAGCTGGCAATTAGTTTCAGGTATACAGCAAAGTGATTCTGTTTCATGTATATAACAAATATCTCTTTGTTGTCAGATTCTTTTCCCATATATGTTATTATAGAGTATGGTAATTAGATTGATTGCCTTTTGGTTTACATCTTCAGGCTTAGTAGAGGCAAACAACTAAAATGAGAAAGAAAGTAAAGGACCAAATCACCACCCTCAAAAACAAACAATAAATGAAGATAAACACACAAAAAGAAGACACAGAAAATATGAAATACAATTGCTGTGAAAAGAAACTTACAAGTAGATCAACTATCAGAATCAGTGGTTAATATTTCAGTTAGGAGGCAGAGGTATTGTTCAAAAGTCTTAAAATCTGATAATATGCCCTTCATAATGAAAACATTTTGTTCACACATTGATAAAATGAAAATAAGAGGTAATAATTTTAAATTTCTATTTAAAATGAATTTAGCATATACAGCAAATAGACAATGTAGTGGACCATTATAAAATACTTTCCTCTAATTGGTAGACAGATTAGTCAAAATATTAATATGTTTATCCATTTACCTATTATTATTTGAACTATATCTAGTTTGGGGCTATAACAAATAAAGCTGCTATGAAAGCTCGTACTATTTATAAGCTTTTGAGTGAACATATCCTGTCATTATTAGAAATTCCAAGCTTTGAGTTTGTTTCTTCTTTCATTCAAATGTTATTTGATAGAAGATATTTCACTTTACTTATGTAAAGACCTTTGTCTTTTTAAAAAAATAATTTCATATTTAAAAATGAAATGGTGAGCAGAGAGGGTTTATTGTGTTATTCGTAACTAATATAACTTACTAATGTTTATCTTAGTATAATATATGATCAACCTTTGTGAATGTTTTGTGAGCTTGAAAAGAAAGTGGTTTATTATTTAAATGTAAACATTCATATTGACTAAATATACTCCTTTGATGATGTTGTTTAGTTTCTATTTCCTTACCTTTTGTGCACTTGATCTGTTACACTAAGTGGTATATAACAAGTCCAGAAGTTCTGGTTGTCTCACATGTTTTTGTAAATTTATTTTATAAAAGTTATAGCTTTCTAATTTTATGAATAAATATTCACAATTATTACATTCTTATTGTGAAAAATTAGTCTAATAGTTGAATTATTCCATTTATATTTATAGAAGAGTCATATATTTTTGCTTTCAAGTCTGTCATATTAATGTTATGTTAAAATGGGTATGTAGTTTTTTTGTTATTTTGTTTATTCATATGATAACTTGGCTTTTTTATTTTAAAAGTTCTTTTGTTATTTAAGAAGCTTTTATTTTTGTTCTTGTAATTATCTGTGAACTTATAATACAAAGTACTCCTGGACTTCCCTCAGGGTCCAATAGTTAAGAATGCATCTTGCAACGCAGGGAACACCAGTTCAATCCCTGGGCCTGGAAGATTCCACGTGCGCAAGGCAACTAAGCCTGTGTGCCACAACTTCAAAGCCCCCACTCTAGAGTCCTGAGAGTCACAACTACTGAGCCAAATGTTGCAACTCCGGTTGTCTGCTTGTCCTAGAGCCTGTGCTCCACAGCAAGAGAAGCCACCGCAATACAAAGTTGCAACTAGAGAAACCCTGTCCTCAACACCGAAGACCCAGTGCAGCCACAAATAAATAGATAAAATTTTAAAAAATGCTTGTCACTCTCTCTTATTGTTGGGTCTTTTACCACGAGGCCTTCCCGTGTTTATGTGCTGCGCTGTGCTGAGCTTAGTCTTTTAGTCATGCCCTGCTCTTTGCGACTCCATGGACCATAGCCTGCCAGGCTCCTCTGTCTATGGGGATTCTCCAAGCAAAGAATACTGGACTGGATTGCCATGCCCTCCTCCAGCAGATCTTCCCAATAAGAGGTCAAATCCATGTCTCCTGCATTGCAGGCAGATTCTTTACCAGCTGAGCTACCAGGGAAGCCCTCCAGTGTTTATAGTATCCTTTAAATCCCAGAGGAATCGGGTGGATAGGGAGGTGGGGGGCGGGGGGATCGGGAGGGGGAATACATGTAACTCCATGGCTGATTCATGTCAATGTATGACAAAATCCACTTCAATATTGTAAAGTAATTAGCCTCCAACTAATAAAAATAAATGGAAAAAAACTTAAAAAAAATCTCATCTTATAGTATTCTCATCATTCTTTATAGCATTCTGTAAATGCTTATACAACCAATGAACCTTCCCTCACTTATTTAATGGCATATTTCTACTTTGCCAGATCATGAAACACAGAATACACACAATGTATATACTAATATGATTTCATCTTTGTTCCCATCTTGGCAACTTTCATCTTAAAATTCTTCAGAATGATCAGCTTTATGTGTTTGAAAATTATATATCCCACATTCTCTCTTCTCTTTTTTGTTTGGAGGAGGAAACTCTTGTCTTATCTTCCATTATTTCAATTTCTTTTTTAACGTATGGAATTCTGAGTATTTCTCATTTATTTCTTAATCCTCTCTTGGCTAATTTTTCATTGTGCTTCTAATTTAGTTATTTCTAGAGGTCAATATGGGATTTTTATTTAAATCATTTCATCCATATCTCATTTCTTAGAGAAATGTTTTCAAGGGACATTGGGGATGGTAGAATATCATATAAATTGGTTATTTGCTTCATTCTACAATTGTTAATGCCAAAACAGCAATTTCCTCAGTCCTTTCCTCCCAAAGGAAAACATTCAATCAAAAGACATAGAGCAGTTTTAAGTAGCAAGTGTTTTATTAAGCAAATCAAAGTTCCCTCTCCAGAGAAGGAGAAGAGAAGCAGGGTGTCTGGACACCAAAAGCCTCACTCTTGAAAAATGATGAGAGTAGGCTGTCTACAAACCAAAAGCATTCCTACAATGGGAAATGGGTTGATTTCTCAGAGTGATGGAAAGTCCCTCCTGGTGTCCTGTGTCATTTGACTGACAAGTTGATTGACAGCTTTAGTTATATAACTTGTCTTGAGCACCTGTGTGAAACTCATAGAGGGGCAAAAACTCTAATGCTAATTTATAACAAATGTAGCAGAATGAAACCCAATTTTCTTTGAGTCACCTTTTAGGTCTTGGTACGCCTACATCTAAATGTACTGGCAGGTTATCTTGTTTGGTCCTGTGAGGGCTGGAAACTTACCAGTCCTTGATCACAAAAACAGAAGATCTTTGGGCCTATTCTGATTACCAGTGTTGGAGGAGGAAGAGAAAGATGAACCATCCATGATATGTGTGGGGGCTGGGGGGCACTCATGTCTCATTAATTACCTAACAATTTCCATACAGCTATTGTCATAACAGCAATACCAACACTACAACCAATATCAATTTCTTAAAATAGTTCCTTTTAGATTTTAGGTCATATTTTACAAGGAATGCATAAAACAGTGTTGAAATCTATTTGTAATGAGACTTTCCTTGTTGTGTGACAGATACAGATTTACTTTCTTTGGTTTTAATTCTTATTTTCTATTTTTCTTATTTTAATAAACTTTTTATTTTGTATCAAAGCATAGGTGATTAACAACATGTGATAACTTTCAGTGAAAACAACGGGATTCAGACATACATGTACATATATCCCTTCTCCCTCAACATTGCCTCCCACCCGGTTGCCACGTGACATTGACCAGAGTTTCCCTGTGCTGTACAGTAGGGCTTCCCTTGTGGCTCAGCTGGTAAAGAATTTGCCTGCAATGTGGGAGACCTGGGTTCAATGCCTGGGTTGGGAAGATGCCCTGGAGAAGGGAAAGACTGCAGTATCAGTCCACCGGGTTGCAGAGTCAGCCATGACTGAGCGACTTTCACTTTCACATGGTAGATCCTTGCTCGTTATCCATTTTAAAGATAGCATTTTGTTTTATTGAAGAGTTCATTTATTTTCTTAGCTTTTGAAAAATATATTCCTTGTCTTCTAGATAAATGTTATATACTTTCAAATTATTTCACAGAATTTAAAATGCCCCTCCCCATTCCCCATATTACTCTTAACTAGAATTAAGTTGAAATTACACACTGATATAAAGAAAAAAATATTAAGATATTTAATAAAAAAGATTCTTTAAATGTGCTCGATTTTTTCTTTTCCCACATTTTTAAAAGTTTGTATTTACCTACTAATTATTTTGATCATTTAAAACAATTTTATAAGCTTATTTTAATCAGCTGTCTTGTGTTTTCTTGTTATTGAATCATGCTATTCTCAAATAGCAATGATTTTTACTTCTCTCACTAAATATTTCTTTACCAGCTGAGCCACAGGGGAAGGCCTATATTTTATTACCTTCCCATGTTTTATGATACTAGTGAGAAATTTGAATATAATAGACTTAGCTATATTAATTGTTCTTTGTGTTCTTATTTTTATGGGAACATTTTACTCTTTCACAAAGCTATGTAATTTAAAACTTGTACTTATTTTTAAATTTTATATTATTGAAATAGTTGATTTACAATGTTATATTAATTACTACTCCACAGTAAAATAATCAGCTTTATGTATATATACATTATTTTTCATATTCTTTTCCATTATGATTCATCATCCTGAAGGAAGTCATGGCAGCCCTCTCCAGCCAGTATTCTTGCCTGGATAATCCCATGAACAGAGGAGCCTGGCAGGGTGCAGTCCATAGGACTGCACAGAGTCAGACATGACTGAAGCAACTTAGCATGCATGGTTTATCAGAGGTTACTAAATATAGTTTCCTGTGCTATACTTTTTTGTTGATCCATCCTGTATATAATAGTGTACATCTACTAATCCCAAACTCCTAATCTATCCGTTTCCCAACTCTTCTCCCCTTTGGAAAGCACACATCCCTTTTCTATGTCTGTGAGTAGGTTTCTGTTTTGTAGCTAAGTTCATCTGTGTCATATTTTAGATTCCACATGGAAGTGGTATCATGTAATATTTATCGTTGTCTGAGTAGGTTCATTTAGTATGAAAATCTCTAGTTGTATTCATATGGATGCATATGACATTATTTCATTATTTTTTATGGTTGAGTAGTATTCCATCTCACATATGTAGTGCATCATCTTTACCCATCCATCTGTCAATGAACATGTAGGTTGTTTCCATATCTTGGCAATTAGAAATAGTGTTGTAGTGAAGAGTGAGATACATGTATCTTTTCAAATTATAGCTTTCTCCAGATATCTGCCAAAAGAGCAGGAAAACATGGCAATTCTACATTTAATTTTTTAAGGAGATTCCATAGTGTTTTTCATAGTGGGTACATCAGTTTACATCCCACCAACAGTTTAAGAGGATTCCCTTTTCTCCACACGTATTCAGCATTTGCTGTTTGTGAACTTTTAAATAATGGTCATTATGACTGGAGTGAGGTGGTACTGGATTGTATTTTTGATTTGCCTTTCTCTAATAATTATCAATGCTGACCATCTTTTAATGTGCCTGTTGGTCATGTACATGCCTTCTTTGGAGGAGGGTTTATTTCAGTTTTCAGCCTATTTTTCTATTGTTTTTTTTGCAATTGTTGTTATTGTTGCTATTCAATAGTATGATAAAGCTCATACTTCTTTTAGAAAAACAATCCAGAGTTACTCATTTAAGGCCAATATATCTTATGGGAAATTGACCTAAATTACTTAGTATCTGAAATAAAATCTACCTACATATTTCTAGAGAGAGTATTTTCAAGCAAGGAATCAGCTATTCATCAATATTTTATAAATGCATTTCTAGTGACAACTTTCTGTACTACAAATATGTTCAGTTCATGTTTTGAAGTAAATTCAAATCTTCTGCTTTCTTGTATGAACCCTTCAATTTTCCATTTTTAGTTCATGTTATTATTTGTTCTAGTCTGTCTAGATGAATTTCTTTTATTTCAGATTTTTATACCCCAGAGTTGTTAAAATGGTATATTTTAATGATATTTAAAAAGTGTTACATCCAGTTGTGGTTACAAAATATCCAGTGGTGTTATGAAGTCCTTTCCAACTTTTTTTTTGTTGTTGTTGTTTATTCCATAGATACCTAAGAATATATTTAAGTATTCATAAGGTAGATAGGGAAATTGGCTTATTGAATGCTAGTCTTTTTGCCTACTAGAACTGACTTTGCAAACCAGAAACAATGTCACTATAAATAGCCATAACAAATTACATCGGAGTCCATTGATCATTCAGCCTACTTTTGTCTATCTTCTTCTATTCCTTTGTTATAATTTAAACAAAGATCTGCTTCCTTTCTAACCTTGACTTTATTATATTATCCAAAATTCTGGTGAAGCCCTCGTTTTCTAGGATATTCAAAGCATTTTTATCAGTTGAATAAAAATGCATAATGAAACTATATCTGAACTTTAAGTGTATTTTTTCATGGTAGTGGGATAATATTTCATTTTCTGACTAAAAATAAGTCAAATAACCAAGGAAAAGGGGGAAGTTTTTCATTACTCAAGTACCTTAATACACTGTAGACACTGAGTTTAAATGTTTTCTTTTCTAGTACTAAACCTCTTGTCCTATAAACCTATGATTCATAATATTTATTCTAATTGCTCTTAACTTCTAGCCATGAAACTCTGACTTTCATTTATATTTGTGCTTTGTCTCTCTGCTTCACATGACCATTTTTTTCCCCAACACTTTTCCAGCTATCATAGCAAACCTCTGGAACTGTCACTGCTTTTCTTTCTCAGAAATTGTTTAGCATTTTATACCCTGTCCCTTTTCTATTAACCAAGTAAACATTTATTATCTGTTCTTTTAATATGTTTCTATACCCCCTACTCAGTGGTTATTTAGGAAGATTAGAATTATTTATATCAAGTATATCCTCTCTTTAATGTCTACAGAAAAATTATTGCCTTTCTAATGTTTATGACAAAATTTATTTTAGGTGGAACCAAAGTATGTTTCATTATTTAGACCTTAAGCACTCTGTAGATATTCCCTTATGATGAAAGGCATTAATACATAATTATTTACCATTTACTCTACAAAAACAGAAAATACCAAAAAACCCCACTTTGCCATGCATGAAGATTTCATAATCAATAACATTTATAATGGTAATTTCTATTTTGGGTTTTTTGTTTTGTTTTTGTTTTGTTGTCTTTTATTTTTTTCTTGAATAAACTAGCAAATTCTTATTTCATAATTCAACTATGCCATTGATTTTGGTCAAGGGTTGAGAAACTGTGATCTGTGTGCCTAATACATCCTACTGTCTAATTTTGTAAATGAAGTTTAATTGTAGCAAGACTCCACCTATTTTATATATATATTCCTTTATAGAGGCATACATGTTACAATGGCCAAATCTCTTAGTTGTAATAGTGATGATATGACTTAAAATATTTACTATTAAGCTCTTCAGAGAAAAGTTTCCTGATCCCTGGTTTTGATGACACTTTTCAGTTATGTATTTATTTTAGGAAATTTCTAAGTTTGGTCTCAACTTACTAGTGAGACAACATAATGGATCCTTTATATAATAAATCATGCAATAGAGCTTTGTTGAAGAAAGTCCTAGAAAAATATGCAGCAAACTGCTACATTAGGTAATATGGGAATATTACTTACCAGTTGTAAATCACTTGAACTATAAATAAGAGACACATGAAGGAAGGCAAATATATATTCTGAGCACCAAATATGTGGCAGGCACTGTTCTATCTCTAGATACCTAAGCATACTCCATTTCTAAATTTTACATCACTTCAGCTGTGAGATATGTAGAAGTAGTCTCATTATTGGAAAGAATGTAGAGTCTCAAGGAAATTTTAATCAGTAATAGCACATTATTTATTTATTAAACACTATCTCTGATTTAAGCACACTATTTTGAGTTTGCACACTTTGCTATATTACATCATTTACTGTTTTATCTAATACTTATAGCAGCCTAATAAAATTATAAGATTAGTCTCATATTATCTAGTCAGACTGAATGGCTAATGACTTGTCCAAGGTGAAAGTGACAAAAGAAAATATTTGAAAATAATTCTATTTGACTCTAACTATATTTACTTAATCAAATTATTTGCTGAAACTTCTTATTTTAGTACTTAGTTAAAAGCCACAGGTTAAATAACTTTA
The DNA here is from genome assembly GCF_963930625.1 of Muntiacus reevesi. NCBI lineage: Eukaryota > Metazoa > Chordata > Mammalia > Artiodactyla > Cervidae > Muntiacus > Muntiacus reevesi. The sequence continues at coordinate 78,955,467 of NC_089257.1, forward strand.
AATAAGTTAAATGAGTTCCGATGTGCCCACATGAGGAGAAAAAATCAGGCTCACCTGATTCAACAGCCAAGTATTTTCCATTTGAAAGGTCACCTTAGTAAGGAGAAGGATGCCAAAACATTATCTAAAACATGTTTACTATTTGAGGGACTCTGATAATGCTACTATATCTTATGCTTTCCATTTGTGATAATACTTTGGCATGGGGTTATATGGGTTCAGATTATTTTTCTATCATTCTCAGACTATGATCTAGGGCAGTTACATAAACTTATGCTGCATTTGTTTTCTCATTTTTAAAAATGTGGTAACAATATCTACTTTGTAGAAATTTATTGAGATAAAGTAGTTTGTATAAAGTATTTAGGGGAGTATTTCTATCACTTTCTTTCTTGCTTCCTTCCTTTCCTTTTTTTCTTTCTCTTTTTTATTTTATTTCATTTCATTTTTCTTTCTTCTTTTCTCTATTTGATTGATCATGCATTCAGATTCTACTTTTTCTTTTTTTTTTTTCCTATCGAACACAGGCATTTTAATTTCAGGTTATTTGAAAATCTAGCACTTGGCTTGCTTGAGCCCAGGAAGAATTATTCCTATTTATGATATATGTAACTTATTTAATAACTACTAAAAATTAAATCTTTGAGATATTTAATTGAAACAGCTAAAGATTATATGACTCAGACTAAAATATACATTGATATAATTTATATTGGCTTAAAGATACACAAATAAAATGTTGAACTTTACAAGTAAAATTAATATTTTCATTATTGTAAGTTCATGTTTAACTGTCTAGTTGATCATTTTTAAAGAGATATTTCATAAGAAGTAATGTAAGACTTTTTATGGGTTAGAGAAAGTGGTTTTTTTTTTCCATTTTTTTTTTTTTTTATTAGTTGGAGGCTAATTACCTTACAATTTTGTAGTGGTTTTTGCCATACATTGACATGATGAACATGCATACCTGTGAGTATCTGTGCATGCTAAACTCTCTGAAGCCAGGTGATCAATTAATTAAAATGCATTTTCAAAACAGCTTGAATTTCTTAACTACTTTAACATCATTTCCTTCTCAAAAATGACAGATTTTTTTTTGATGAATGATGGAGGTAATACATCAATCATGGTACAGAATAAAAGCAGCTTGATTTTACCTACATTGAAAGCAGCCTATAGAAGTCATAACATTGAAAAATATCAAAAACTCCATCTTTCATCAAATGAGAAAGCATTTATAAACCATAGTTTCAAACAAACAAAAAAAAGACTCAATTTTCAATAAAAGGTGAAACCTTGACTCACTAAGGGATGTCCAATGCTGTACACAGGATCCTTAATGTGGTGTATGTTCAATAGATATCTACTAAATAACCAAATGAAAATATTTCTTTGAGAAATGAATCTGAAAGTAGATGCGTGATGGGATAGATTTTTGGCATTGGACATAGATACACAATTTTAGGATGAATGTACTAAAGATCAAAAACCAAACTCAAAACATAACCTAAAGTCTATTTGAAACCAGAAGTTTTAATGTCTAGTTCAATCACAAATCATCTACGGTCATTTCTTTCCATTGGCAGTAAATGATACTGACAGAGGAAATCCTCACCCACCTAAGTCCTGTGTGGATAACTGGAGGAGAGAAATAACTGATAACAAATTTTCCAGCAGCTGTTGTTGATCAGTAGAAAGATGAAAACAGTTGAAATACAAATTTACTTGGGCATAGCTTTAGGTCTAAACACCCCCACTGTGAGCAGCAAAATTTTTCATTGGCCCTGAAGTGAATATTTCTCCACTAGTAAAGTTTCCTAAGAAAGAGTAAGCTGTGAACTCCTTGCTGTCCAGTAAATAATAGTCACAATTTTCTTTGCTCCCCTACCGTTAGTGCTAGTATTGATAGAGTCAGGAAAAAAGAAAGAAAACCAATAACATGGATTTTCTGAAATTTATTTAAGGCAAGAGGAGAAATGACTACAGCAAATATGAGTAAAGAAAAAATATTCAACATGCAAAAAATGATAAAAAGTGTGAACACCACACCGGGATATTTCAAAATCTAAATTGTCTAATTATATAGTGACTCACTGGTAAAGAATACACCTGCCAATGCAGGTGACATATATTCAATCCCTGGATAGAAAAGATTCCCTGGAATAGGAAATGGCAACCCACTCTGGTATTTTCTCCTGGGAAATCCCATGGACAGAGGAGCCTGGCAGGCTACAGTCCATGTGGTCACAAAAGAGTCAGACATGACTTAGCAACTAAACAACAATAGTGCTCGAATAGCCATTATATGTTGCTTACATCAATAAACTTTAGTCAAACTACAGTTAATTTAGCTAATTTAGTTAACTGTTTTGATGGAATTTCAAAATGGTTTAAAAAAAAGAGTTTCTATGCTAATATGGGAATAGAATATGGACATATGCATAATAATGCCAAACAATTACTAGCACATAGAATTTGCTGAAAACATTGAATAAATTTTAGTGCAATATTAATCTGTGTGTGTTGAAGACATATGTGTCAATATTGAGAGGAAGTGAAAGTGTTACTCACACAATCGTGACTGACTCTTTGCGACCCCATGGACTGTAGCCCGCTAGGCTCCTCAGTCCGTGGAATTCTCTAAGCAAGAATACCGGAGTGGGTTGCCATTCCCTTCTCCAGGGAAACTTCCTGACCCAGGAACAGAACCCAGATCTCCTGCATTACAGGCAGATTCTTTACTATCTGAGCCACCAGGGAAGCCGCCTGAGAGGAAGACGTTGTAATATTCCTTCTTAGAATTCATTCTGAAGCCAGTCCAGAAACTCCATATCAATTACACAGTCCATTAGAAGTGGTCATCATTGTACTCCTATTTCTCTATCTTATCTTAATACAAATAAAATGATAAATTTTTCTTCATATGAACTAGATTATTTTATGCTAGAATTCAAAAAGCCCAGAAACAATCTGCTCCACTAATATAGTTTAAAGACACAATTGGGGATGGGTCTATATATTTTATTTTTCTGGATCTTATATTTTGCTGGATCTTATTTCTTTCAAGTCTCTCTTTAGCTCCTAAGAATTACTTTTTCCTTGTGTGTGATCAAAATTTATTCTGTTCAGAATTTTGAGGCAAAGCCTTTGCAGTTCTCTCAACTTGTGGTGATTATTGCTCAATAGCATTCACTTCCCTCCATCTCTTGTTGAATATAGCTTTTATTTTTTTTTTTTTCCTACAAAGAGGTTATACATTTCTGCAATCTGTTTTGCCCTATGTGAATCACATCAAACATGCCTGTGGGAGATTATGGTTCATCTTTTCTGACATCTGGGGAGCAATCCAAAGCCAAGCAGACAAGTGCAATACTGAGTTCTTTGAGTGAGGGGCTTGAAAATTCTATTTGATGATTTTATTTCCCCTGCAAAGCACTAAAAGAATAACAATACTTATCCATATCTGTTTCTTATAACCATTGCAGGGATTCATTAGATCATGTATGTAATGGGCTGAAAGCTCTTCACAGAAAAGCCCTCTAGGTTCTTATACCAGATTTTTATCCTTTGACACCTTTTACTGAAGTTAGGATAGTTAATTTTTTTTTTTATTTCAAAAGATAGCAATGATAAAGAGAGGGTGTCACAGAACTTGTTCTTAAAAGTTCAGTATAAATCAGCAGGCATTTGGCCAATATTAGTTTTCTTCACCGTGAGATTTTTCTCCAATAAATACCTCTAAAGTGCCCTGCAGTCGTCTGCTTACCTGCAGGTCCCAACTCAGTGTGAGGGATTTTGCACTAATTTGAGTCCTTACAAAAGGTGTATCTCTCCACTTTAAGATACCCAAATTCCGTATACATTCAGTGTATCTAACTATGTGCTACATGGGAAAGTATAGCAGTGCTACATTACAATTCTTTATAAAATAAAATCTGCCACAAATTATTGCGGCTATAAGAATGTGTGCATGTATTCTCAGTCGCTTCAGTAGTGTCCAACTCTTCACAACGCTATGGACTGTAGCCTGCCAGGTTCCTCTGTCCATGGAATTCTCCAGGCAAGAATACTGGAGTGGGTCGTCTTGCCCTCCTCCAGGAAGTCTTCTCAACCCAAGGACCAACCCACATCTCCTGTGAGTACAGCACTGAAGGCAGATCTTTACTGCTGAGCCACTGGGGAAGTCTGGGGCTATAAGAATACATACATAAAATACAATAGAGTCACAAATTCCAGTCAGGAAGAGTTCCAATAAATACTCTTTGAACACCTAGCACAGTCCTTGAAATAAAAGAAGTGCTAAATAAATGTTAAAGTGATTACTAAAAAAGTCAGTTCTGCTTTAACACACAAAGCTGGTTCTAGTGACTCGAGTTCTTCCTTCTGCTCTTAGAGAGGTAGAAGGGAGTAGTCCTCAAGTAGGATTTCAGTTCCCTGACCAGGAATGGGACCTGAGTAGCTGAGATGAAAACCAGGAATCCAAGCTCTTAATCCACCAGGAGCTAGAGACTGGAAGCAAAGTGGTCCTGGCTCTTGACCCATTTGAGAGAAAGAAAGTTTCAAAGAAGCAAAAACTGTAAAAACAATTGCAAACTTTATTATTATTAGCAGAGCAGAGGTTGGAGAGCACACAGAAAAGCAGTTTATTTATTTAAGAGAGAAGCCAGACAGGAATACACACTTAAAAAAAAAAAAAAAAAAGGGTGTCCTCTCTAGAGAAGAGGAGTACCATAAACAGCTAAATTATTTATATGGGGACAGTTCTCTTGGTTCTTTGTTCTCCTTTGGCCAGTTATCTTAATTATTTCCCCACATTTGGCCTGCTCTAAGACTCTCCACATGCATGCCCATCTTTTTGTCAAAATGGATTCCAGCACAGAGATTAATGGGAGGTATGACAACACTTTTTATGGGGTGGTGGTGGCATCCCCTCCCTGTTTTAACTTCCAAGGAGACTTCCTGCGTTCCTGCGTATGTGCAGTCAGGGAGGTTTCCCTGACCGCAGCAGTAATAAATGAAGCCATCCCATCGCTTTACTCCAGTCGAGTTCAACTCCTGCCACTACCTTTGTCCTGAGAGTATCCAGAGAAAACAAAGCTCCAATCACTCCACCTGGCAGCTCCAGCTGCTCAGCCTAGAGGGCCACCTACCTCCCACCTCACTTTTTCATGCATTCTCTCAGTCAGGAACTGTAATAGATTTCTCACCCCCTCATGCCACTTTACAAAAAAGAGAAACTGCTTTATTAATTGGTGGGCCATCAACATAAGAGATAAACGTACCCTTGGAGATCTGTGATCTTTTTTCTTCTCTTTAGTCGTCATGGCCTTTGATTCCTTTAATTTATTATCCCTAAATTTCCCAATCCCATGCTTCATAACTTTTTTGCACTGATTTTTTTTCTGCAGTGGAGTTAATGGACTGATTGAATCTTTTGATTTAATGATGGCATCAATAGTAGAATTTAGTTAATTTGAGGCTCTATACCTACTATTAAGAGTATAAAAGTTGAAGAAAGGAGAGAGAAATGCAACCATATGATTGAAATGCTATTGAATAACAGCCACATTATTGAAAGGATATTGCACTTTCCAAAAAGATAAAGTAATCATAAATATGATAATAATCCATCTTTAGGTTTTGTTATTTACCTGTGTAAATTTGAGTCATGTAAAATTTCTCACTAGATTCTGATATTTTTCAAAGGTCAACGTTAATAGCCACAATACTACACACATGCAAACAATATAAGGACTAGATATTTTTAAAGGTAGTATTGTTGAGCTAACTTCCCTTTTTATGTAACTTTCATTTTGTTCATGTCTCCATAGTATTGTCATGCTGCTTTCCAAAACAGTTATGTTATTTCATATCCCTAATAGTAATGTGGTAGATCTTTGTGAATATTTCATATAGTCATTCATTTTTATTTTGGTCCTTCTAATGGTGCAGTATTATCTCATTGTGGTTTTATCTTTCCCTAATAAATAATGATGTTGAGTACCTATTTAACGTACTTACTAATTTGTCATCCATATTTCTAATTTGGGATAGTGTCTTCTCTAATTTTTACTCATTTCTTTTCTTATTTTGGATTTTTGATAATGCCTTATATACTCTAGATAGAAGGCATATTTTTAGATATGTGACTTGCAGATATTTTCTTCCTATATTTGCCTCATATTTTTACTTTCTTCATATACTTTTCAGAGAGTCAAACTTTATAATTTTAATAAGATTTACTTTACCAATTGGGTCTTTTATGGAGCATGTTTTTCCATTTAGTATGATGTTAATTACAGGCTATTAAAGATACTCTTTGCCATACTGAGGAAGTCACTTGTGTTCTGAGTGTGCTGAACATTTTTATCAGGGAGAAATCCTGGATTTTTGTATGCTTTTTTCTGTGTCTAGAGAAATAATCTTGTGTGTGTGTGTGTGTGTGTGTATGTGTATATATACATATTCTTTTTCAGTTTTTTTAACTGATCAATTTCATTGACTGATCTTCAAGAGTTAAACCTTCCTTTCCTGATACAAAATATACTTAGATATGATGTATTTGATATACAGTTATTGGCTCAGATGGTAAAGCGTCTGCCTACAATGCGGGAGACCCAGGTTCAATCCCTGGGTTGGAAGATCTCCTGGAGAAGAAATTGCAACCCTCTCCAGTACTCTTGCCTGGAAAATCCCATGGACGGAGGAGCCTGGTAGGCTACAGTCCATGGGGTCGCAAAGAGTCGGACATGACTGAGTGACAAAAAAGTAAATTAAAAGTATATTAAATCTGCTAAAATGCTGTTTAGAATATTGTTATGTATTTGCATTAGAAATACTGACCTATGTGAGATTTTCTGTTTGAGTTTTCTATTTCTATGTGAGTTCAAATTTTTGTATTATCTTTTTATGATTTTTGTATAAAGATAATGCTGATCTTAAAATGAGTGTGGAGATATTTTCTCCTTTTTGAATTTCTGGAATAATTGGTGTAATTTCTTTCATGTGTATTTGCTAGAATTCACAGGTATTGAAGTTTTATTCATAGGGAGGTGTTGTTAAGAACTATGAAGGACCTGAGATTTTAGTCAACTTGCAGGCTAACAAGTTAGCCTGTCACAGTTTCATAAATGCTGGAGAAAGACACAAGACAGCTTTATTATTCACAACACAACAAGCATACTAATCATTAACACATTTATATCTTTCCCCCTTGCATACAAGTCCCATGGATGTGGAGTTACTAGGCCCACATGGATTTCTGCATATACAGTGGGTTGTGTTATTTGAGAGGTAACTTGAGTTTAGGGAACCTACTTATTACTTCAGTGGCCTATAAATATGTCTGGTCTGTGCTCTAAGGGAGATATTACCTTTATTATCCTGAATAGCAATCAAGCTGGCCCTTTGCTCTAGAGAGAGGCATTAACTTCCAAGGCTGTAAACAATGCTTCTCTATCCTCTAAAGGCGGGAGGTAGGGAGCGGGGGGCACTGCCTCAATCTTCCAAAACTGTTTGCTATACAAACATTCTTGAAGAAATCTGAAACAAGGGCAGTCAGCATTTCTGCTCAAAAAATGTACAAATATTGGAGAAACTCATGGAAAATTATTTCTTACAGATTACTAAATAAAAATTAAATTGCTTTAGTAGAAATACTGTTTTCCAGATCATAGATACTTTTTTGAGTATAGTTCGGTATGCAATTTTTCCATTTTATTTAATTTGTTGATTTTATTACATAAAGTTTATCACAATATTCTCTTATGCTTTTAATAACCATGAAATTGTTATCTTAAGTAAACTTTGAACTTTTCTCTATATATTTCCTGGGCTTCCCCAGTGACTCAGCAGTAAAGAATCTGCCTGCAATGAAAGAGACTCAGGTTCAATCCCTAAGTCAGGAAGATCCCCTGATGGAGGTCATGACAACCTACTCCAGTATTCTTGCCTGGAGAATCTTATGGATAGAGAAGCCTGGTAAGCCACAATCCATAGTGTAGCAAAGAGTTGGACATGAATTAAACAATTGAGCTTGCATGCACACTCGATATTTCCTATGAATATAGAGAATCCCAGAGCAAAGAATGTTGCTCCCTTTAATGACACCCATATGTCATGTGCAATCAACTCAAAAAGGGTCCTACAGATCTCATTTTGTAGTGAAGTAGCTAAGCAATACTGCTTTTCAAGCCATTGTGTTTGACTCCGTTTTGACTACAAGGAAAATGATGGGAGAAAACTTAAGATGGTGCTTCTCACTAATGCCTCTGAGGATAAAGACCACCCTCTTCTCAGGAGATTCAAGTAGCAAAGGTGACACTTATTGAAGACAATTGTAGAGCATGAATCTGTGGGAGTCTGACACTAATATCATCCTCTCCCTCTTAGTCTTTCTCCCCGCTTCTCAAGCTATTTTTAGTTTTCTTGTTTTCAAATATTTCCATTAACATTAATTCTTTATTACATTGGAGGAAATATATGTCTTCATCTGACAAGGAAAAAAACATATATATGCAATGTTTGACAAGACAAACATTGATGTATATTCTTGATAATAAGTGAAATAGTTCATTGATATATATTCTTGATAATAACTGAAAGAAATCTGATTCTAAACATTTTAGACAAACATAAAATAGCTATTGGAAGTATAAGGGAGTATTTGACAATTAAAAATAGAATTTTAATTCTATTTTCAATATGGTCCTTTGTTATTTTAAATAATTTTTAATTATTTAAATATTTTTAAAAATTTTATTTAAAAATTTTAAATAACAAAGGTCTGTATAGTCAAACCTATGGTTTTTCCAGTAGTCATGTAAGGATGTGACAGTTGTTCTGTAAAGAAGGCTGAGCACCAAAGAATTGATGTTTTGAACTGTGGTGTTCGAGAAGACTCTTGAGAGTCCCTTGGATTGCAAGGAGATCCAACCAGTCAACCCTAAAGGAAATCAGTCCTGAATATTCATTGGAAGGACTGATGCTTAAACTGAAACTGCAATACTTTGGCCACTTGATGTGAAGAGCCAACTCATTGGAAAAGGTCCTGATGCTTGGGAAGATTGAAGACAGGAGGAGAAGGTGACGGCAGAAGACGAGATGGTTGGATGGCATCACCAACTCAATAGACATGAGTTTGAACAAGCTATGGGAGATGGTGACGGACAGGGAAGCCTGGCGTGCAGCAGTCCATGGGGTCACAGAGTCAGACAACTGAGTGACTGAACAGCAACAAAAATAGAGTTCATAAATTAAAGTTTAAAATGTATAAATTTAACTGGGCCTCAGGAACCTGAATAATGTCACTACTTTCTACACTTTTTACCTATGATTCTCTGTGAATCATTTAAATTTTCTTCTCACTGAAGATTGACTCCTCTCATATGGAAAGAAACATCCTCTCTGAGAGGGTTTCAACTTCATATCTCAGAGTATCTACTGACAGGATTGACTTATGGGCTGATTAGTCTTCAAATCCAAAATTAACAGAAAATTCAGTGATAAGGTAGAGTGTGATTCCATAGAAAGCTGGTGAGAGTCATTCTTGAAAGCAAAGAAGAGTCTCACATTCTGGGAACCCATTAGCACAGGCATCAAGCTTAGGCAGATAACATACATATAATATTGGTTTCTAAAACCAAGTTTAAACAATATATATAATGCTCATTCTCTATGGTATATGAAAAAAATTAGAGTTGCTTGTCTGGCAATTCCTCTACCCTCAATTCTACACACATCAGTTCCAAGTACATTTAATTTAGTATATATAATTTTTCCTGAAGATCCCTGCAAGTCAGATTTTACTCCATATTTGTTACCATGGGAATGTTTTTTTTTTTCATTATAATAGTCATACAATGATGAGAATAATCACTGATATCTATGATATTTTGTTACATTAATTTGAAAAATTGATTATGCAAAATTGATGCCAATACCATTGAAGAATATATTGCCTAAAATTAACTCCAGCTCTTGGATGCATTGATATATTGCTTGGTCTGCACAATCTTAGTTATGTTTTGGTTAGGAAATCCTGATTACCTGGCTTCAGTTGAATTACAGAAATACATGGCAATACAAAGCTGGAGAGGAGTAGCACTTGCCCTGTTCCTTCTATTACCATCCCTACTCATTGGCACTACTCTCAAGTAGGACTACTTAACACTGTCAAGCAATTGATACTGTGAATACCGGCTATCTGGGACAATGGATATGAGAATGCTTAGCCCTCTTTCTGTTCAATCTAAGGCCCAAACATGGCATTTCTATTCATTGCCTTCATTTGTCTTCAGAACTATAAATTCCTTAAGCACAGATATCATGTGTATTATCCACATTGTTTAACCTATTGGTCATAAGAATAAAATTCCTGGAAAAATTTGGTAAGCTATATTTTGAGTTTTTCTTTCTGGGTATTGTTCATTCAGATGCAAAGGGATTATGAGTTTTAACTTCGCCTAGAGATGGCTGATCCTGCTTCCTTCTTAGCACTTGTTCAGGACATAAATCAGAATCTAGATAATAACCTAGAGCTGATATTCATGCTATTATAATATTTCATAAATGATTTCTCTTTAAAGCTTTAGGAAGACAGAAAAGTAATTGGTTAGAGTTGCTGTTGTTCAGTTGCTCAGTTGTGTCCAACTCTTTGTGACTCCATAGACTGCAGCACGCCAGGCTTCCCTGTCTTTCACTGTCTCCTGAGTTTCCTCAAGCTCATGTTCATTGAGTCGGTGATGCCATCCAACCATCTCAACCTCTGTTGCCCACTTCTCCTGCCCTCAGTCTTTCCCAGCATCAGGTTCCTTTCCAATGAGTCAGCTCTTCACATCCCTTGGCCAAATTAGCTAAGCTAAAAACTGGATTTCCAATGAAAGCTGAAATTGCCTTTTGTTAACAAATTATTTGAACTGTTTGCTACTGCTGCACATTTTGTAGATGAGTTGAAAGATGGATGGTAAAAATAAACATATTTGATTTAATTAAAATGTATATATATGAATGTGTGTTTCCCAGATTACTATTTATATAATTTAATTTCAGAACGGTAGGCATCAAAATTTTTAACCATCATATTTTAAGTTTGAAATTTGTGTGATAACTAGCTAGGTGCAACAAAAGAAGTGAACAAATAAGCAAAAATTTTAAATAAATTAAAACCTCTCCTTACTTCTTTATGCTGCAAAATAATATTGATATTAATATCTTAATCTTTAATTATGGTCATGTCTATAATTATATCTATATATATAGGTACATTTGTACTATTCTATCTGTTCTAATAGCTCTAACTGTTCTATTGTTTTCCAGATTCTTAAAAACATTACAATCAAATCAAATCAAATTCTAATTTATTTGATCACTTTGAAATTTGAATAGATCAGGAGTAGGCAAACTTGGCTGGCTTTCTTCCTTATTTTGTTAACAAAATTTTATTGGAATACAGCCATGCCTGCTCACCTACATATTGCCTATGACTGCTTTCACAGGACAGTCATAGAGTGAAGTAATTATAAGAGAGACCACAAGATCAAACTATAAAAAATTACTAGCTGGTGCTTTGGAGAAAAAGTTTAACTCTTGTAATACATAATACTGAGGAAAGAAAAAATATGTTTGTGCGTAAGGTAGTTTCAAATACAAAACCATATATATGCACTTTGTTTTTCACTATAGTTTATGTGCTAAAGTGATTTTAAATGAATATAATAATATGTTCTTATTATTAATTCCAAATAACCTTTAGCATTTGTTTATTTACTTATTATCTTGCAGAGCACTTAATATAGAATAGTTTGCTATAGCTTTCCTGTTTTTATTTTAAATAAACATGTTTTGGGGCAATATTATACGAGTAATCGGGCTCCCCGGGTGGTGCTAGTGGTAAAGAACCCACCTACCAAAGCAAATTAGATGTAAGACACGCCAGTTTGACCCCTGGATCAGGAAGATCCCCTGGAGGAGGGCATGGCCACCCACTGCAGTATTCATGCTTGGAGAATCCCATGGACAGAGGAGCCTAGCAAGCTACTGTTCATAGGGTCATACAGGGTCGGACAGGATTGATGCGGCTTAGCACGCTCGACATATTAGTAACCTCAGTGTGCTTTTGCAATTTTTTTCTTTAAATGTCTTTAAACATCAAAGTACTAATGATCCCAATAAATCATGAGAAACCTAGAGATTTCAGTTCATTCAGTTCAGACACTCAGTCGTATCCAACTCTTTGCGACCCCATGAACCACAGCAACCAGGCCTCCTTGTCCATCACCAACTCACGGAGTCCACCCAAACCCATGTCCATCCAGTCAGTGATGCCATCCAACCATCTCATCCTTCTCCTCCTGCCCTCAATCTTTCCCAGCATCAGGGTTTTTTTCAAATGAGTCAACTCTCTGTATCAGGTGGCCAAAGTATTGGAGTTTCAGCTTCAACATCATTTATCTGTCTTCAAATCATATACTGATACTATGAGAAGCACCTACAATTAGAAATATAGCTGTTTTTCCTCTAATGCTCATAACCAACTACTCAAATGGTTCACATAACAATAACCTTGTAAATCATCAAGTGAAAGATTGCATAAAACTAACCATAATTATCGACTTTAAGTTTAAAATATCCTTCTCATATTTTTTTCATTTATTACTTAATGACATGTTTGCTCAATTGGAAAATATTTTCTAACCATAATGGCATGAATAGAGTGCTGATTCAGGTATTTGAAAGGAAATCATTTCTAAATTTGATTGTAAAGCAAAATATAAATATCAATAAAAAGGTTAGGATTAAGTGCACTGGCATATTTAACTATTGTTTCATCATGTCCTTTTAGTTGTGTATAAAAAAAGTGAGATGTACTTTACCAATTTAGTTGTGAATTTGTGCATTAAGATAATCAATAAGGGAAATAACATAGTTGGTTTTAAGGTCATCTTTTTCTTTTTAAAGAAGTAAAATAAAGATTTTTATCCTTAAAGGATGAAGAGATTCTACATAATTATTTATGTGTTCATTTCTATTTATTTATATTATGTTGAAATAATTTAAAACAGATGGGAAATTAGCAAAGTCATTAAAGTAGCACACTCTAATATTTAATAGCAGACATTTTAAGCATGTTCTTTAGTTTTTCAGAAAATGGCTGAGAAAAATATTTTGGAATAAGGCCAATACAAATATATAAAGTTAAGAAATGTTTTGTTCTAGTTTTGTCATCCAAATAAAGATGCCCTGAATAAATCAAATAGTTGTACTCCTTGGGAAGATATATATCCTATGTGCCCAAATATAAGACAAGAGCTTTTTCCTCATAAATTATACCTCAAGGAAGAGAAAATCAACCTATATACCTCACCATACACACACTTTGACTTACCTTGTGTTAAAATGGATGAGCCATACTGTTCCAAGCTAATACCAAGTTCTTAACTGTGGGCTGGTTTCTGTAGAGCCCTATGACAAGATCACAGGTGTGGAACCCTGTACCGAGGTTACAGGATAAAAGTCTCTGGAACTGATCAAGTCCCATAGCAACTGTTGCCATGAGTCTCCAGATTTAAACTGGCCAGTTCCCTGATCCCATATTATGTAAAACACTCACCCTATTATCAACCCTGTATCATAGTAACCAATCACTTAATGCCACCATTCCTGTAGGAATTCTCTCGGTCTTGAGGATAGCCTGTGAAAGGGTTCAACTCTCCCTTGAACCAGCCCACTGTTTTAATAGCATCTCCCACTCTAATAAACTTTTTTCTCCTATCAGTCTGCCTCATGTCTGGAAATTCTTTTCCAGACTGCACATGGCCATGACAATTCCCATCCCTTGCTCCCATTCAACTAATTTTCCTCTGGCAATTATTTTTCTACCTTTAATATCAAAAATTTCTCCCTTTGTATAGTTAATGATTGTTTTTTGTTGTTCAGTCACTAAGTCCTGCCCTACTCTGCGACCCCATGAACTGCAGCATGCCAGGCTTCCTTGTCCTTCACTATCTCCCACAGTTTGATCAAACTCATCTCCATTGATTCAGTGATGCAATCCAAATCATCTCATTCTCTGCCCCTCTCACCCTCCCCTACTTCTCCTTCTGCCTTCAGTCTTTCCCACCATCAGGGACTTTTCCAGGAACTGGCCAGTTTCAATCTGGAGACTCATGGCTCTTCTCATCAGGTGGCCAAAGTATTGGAGCTTCAGCTTCAGCACCAGTCCTTCCAATAAATTTTCAGGGTTGATTTCTTTTAGGGTTGACTGGTTTGATTTCTTTGCTATCCAAGGAACTCTCAAGAGTCTTCTCCAGCACCACAGTTCAAAACCATCAGTTTTTCAGTGCTGTCATTTTTATGGTCCAATTCTCACAGTTAATGATATACACTGCTTACAATGTGTGGGGAACAATTTTAAACATTTTGCACAAGACACGATTCAATTAATCGTACGGTTTGGAATGGCTGTGCTGGGCTAAATGGCTTCAGTCATGTCTGACTCTGCAACCCTAAGGGCCACAGTCCTCCAGGCTCCTCTGTCCATGGGATTCTTCAGGCAAGAGTACTGGAGTGGGTTGTCATGCCCTCCTCCAGGAGACCTTCCTGACCCAGAGATTAAGCTCCTGTCTCTTACATCTCTTTCATTGGATGGCAGGTTCTTTACCACTAGCGCCACCTGGGAAGCCCTTGAAATGACAACCCACTTCAGTACTCTTGCCTAGGAAATTTCAGAGGAGCCTGGGAGGCTGCAGTTCATGGGGTTGCAGAAGAGTTTGATGTGACTTAGCAACTAAACGACAGCAACAACAATCCCATGATTTACTATCAAACTCACTTTGAAAAGACAGAAAAGAAATTAAGAAAATTATGTCAGAATTTGAGATCAGGCATATGACTCCTCCAGACTCTGATCTAAAACACTGTACTATTTTGCTTCTCATTTTTAGCTGCATATGCAAGTATATAATTTTCATCTAGAACAAACAAAAACAAAGCCCTCCCTTAATTTTACACACTGCCCTCCAGCTACAGCAGTTATTTCTTGTCTAGATCAGCAGTCACCTCTTTTGCTAAATGACATTCTCTGTAAACATGTTACTGAAGCAATCAGCAGCAGTTAACACAGTTGTTTATCTTTTCAAATTTAAATTAAGACCCATCACTCCCATTCTGAACAGAAGCTTCCATTGGTTTTCTGCCACAATCAGAGGACTCTAATAAAATACTCATTGTAGTACTCAAGAGTTAACTCAGCAGGCTTCACCTATCTCTCAGTCTCACATCTTACCTCCTTCCTTCCTTGATAATATTTCCAACATCAGCATGCTTCTTCCTTGGGGCTTTTCCATTGCTATTTACTCTGACTCAGCTTACTGTAGTCCTGTCATTTCTATATTTATTTTCCTATCCTCAAGTCTGGAGCTATATTTATTTTACCAGGTTTAATCTGAACAGAAAATTTGTGCAATTCATAGAAGTGGGAAAATTGCCTCATTAGTCTTGGTTGTTTCACCATTCAAACTGTTAGGGAACCACTGACTGAAACCGCCACCCTGATGAGGCACCATGATAAGCACTTCAGTGAGTTCTCTTAAAAAAGAAGTCCTAGGAAGAAATGCAGAACTAATAAGCTACCACCACCTGGAAGAATTCAGAAAAGTCAAAAGGAGACTCCAGTCCTCATACCCTACCGATCCCCCAGGATCCTTCTTGCTGGAACCCATCTTGACTGAGTGATGTGCACACAACCTGCAAAGATCCTGAATCAGAATGACTGGCCAGTCACAACCCAGAAACTAACCAGTTACCATAAAACCCGAGGCTGCAAGCCACTTGGCAACGCAGCTCTCCTAGGATTTCCTTGCCCTGCTGCTCTCCATCCTGGCATGTGTGCATCCTCTACTGCGCAGTTGTGTCTGACTTTTTGTGGCCCCAGGGACTGCTGTCCACCAGGTTCCTCTGTCCATGGGATTTTCCAGGCAAGAGTATTTTACTGGGATACCAATTTCTTCTCCAGGGAATCTTCCCAACCCAGGGATTGAACCCACATCTCCTGCATTGTCAGGTGGGTTCTTTACCACTGTGTCACCTGGGAAGGTCCTGGACACCCCTTCCCAATAAAGTATCTTACTTTGTCAGCATCTATGTCTCCAACAATTCATTTCTGAGTGTTAGAAAAGAGCCCACTCTTGGGTCCTGGAAGGGGGTCCCCCTTCCTGCAACAAAATGGCTGTGCTTTGTAACAGGTCATATAGTTTAACTTAGTAGACTTTTCTTAGCATCAGAAAGCATGTGTAGAACTCCCACACTGTCATTTATTAACTGGAACATTTGTACTGGAATAAAAGTGAGCTTATGTACTTTGTTGCCAATAACCCAGCCTCTGCTTATCAGTGCTGAATAGAAATGTTGAGATAGAACTTTGGAAGAGCAGAAAAGAGTAGCTTTGTTACTATGGCAGGCAAAGGGGGCTGCAGCAGGCCAATGCCTTCAATCTTGTGCCCCCCATTTCTGGGAAATAGGAAGATGTTTCATAGTGGAAAATAGGGCTATAGATTAGGATTGGGGCTGATATAGTCTGGCATTCTTCTTTCCTCCTGGCGACATTGAGATCACTAAGGCTGGTGTTGATTCAGAAACAGGTATTGGTGGTCCTCAAGTTTACTGTTTTGAGGCCTTCTTTATAGAATAAAGAAAGCGCATGGAGGAAAGGTGTATTAAGAAGTAAGTAGACACCAGTTGCATAGTACAACTTTAGCTAGAAGGCAATTATTTTCAGCATGCAATTAAGCAAGAAATAGAAAAAATTTGTAGGAGAACAGTTGAATGGGTGGAAAGAATAAGGGCTGAATAAAGGCTAACATAATGGGCATGTTTCAACAAGTTTCTATTAGAGTACTTTCTGAGGAGACTGTGACACAAAACTGTAAAAAAATACAGTTTCTAGTGGTGATGGATAGGCAGCTGGTAGATAGAAATAAGAGCAAAAGAATGAGTGGATGAGAAGGACAAAATTTATTTATATGTTGAAACAACAGTTCATAACCTCAATTACTGC
Organism: Muntiacus reevesi; assembly: GCF_963930625.1. Classification (NCBI taxonomy): domain Eukaryota; kingdom Metazoa; phylum Chordata; class Mammalia; order Artiodactyla; family Cervidae; genus Muntiacus; species Muntiacus reevesi. The sequence goes on from NC_089257.1 coordinate 78,972,520, forward strand.
AATATGTATGTATTTTAATTTCCTGGTGGATTTAACTTTTTCTTTTTCTTTAAATTAGCAGTTCTTTATTGGTCTGAACCTAGAAGAACACCCTATAACTTTTAAAAATGGGGATCTAAGGATCTCTATGCAAATTTCCTTTCATAATTGTAGGATTGCTGTGAATTTTAAGAGATGATAATGTGATTAACTTTCTTAGAATGTAGTATGGATTCAATGAATAATTATTATCATTATTATTATTAGTTTTAATTGAACTTGGAAAGTCAGCTTTTGCAATTATCTTTATCAACATAATTACTAAGAATTCTTTTTCACTCTTTAACATTTATGTATATGACCCTAAAGAAAGATTAAAATGTACATTTGATGGTATCCAAAAAGAAACAATTTGCTCCCTAGAGTAATTCAGCATTAAATCCTTTCAAGTGGATCCATTTAGTGGAAATAATTTAAGTCAACATTCAACAAGACATGACCCCACAATATCTGAATATAATTGATGAACTTTTATCCAACTCTAGAATCCCATTCTGAGACTGGTTTTGATATTCAATGCTTAGGTCAGATTTCTCAAAAAGGAACCTAATACGGAGATTCTAGCTAAATGGATTTATTTGGGCAGTGCTCTCAAGGAGAATAAGAGTGGATTCAAGGAAACAAGATAAGGCAGTGTAACTTTATAAAATAATATACATCATATATATATATATATATATATATATATCCAAAGTTAGGCAGAGGGGGGAAGTGGCAGGTTTACTTAATTGCATATTAAAACTTATGTTCAACAAAGGTTTACTGCTACTGAATCCAAGCTCACTCTGCTCTGTGCACCACAAACCAATAAATTGCAGACAAGATTTTGAGTTAAGGAATACAGCTTTATTTGGAAAGCTACCAGACCAAGGTGTAAGACTAATGTCTAAAAATAACTATCTTATTGGATTTTGGATGCTAGTCTCTTTTATAGAATAGAGAGAGGGAAGAGATGGGGAACTAAAGCAAAGGCTATTAGCTTCATGGCTTGACCAGCATTGGGGAGAGAATGTGTTAATTTCTTTTTTGCAGCCTTCCACAGATATGCAGAGTACATCATGCAAAATGCTGGGCTGGATGAAGCACAAGCTGAATCGAGATCTCCAGGAAAAATATCAATAACCTCAGATATGCAGATGACATCACCCTTATGGCAGATATCAAAGAGGAACTAAAGCCTCTTGATGAAAGTGAAAGTGGAAAGTGAAAAACTGGCTTAAATGTCAACATTGAAAAAACTAAGATCATGGCATCCAGTCCCATCACTTCATGGCAAATAGATTTAGAAACAATGGAAACCATAACAGACTTTATTTTCTTGGGCTCCAAAATCACTGCAGATAGTGACTGGAGTCATGAAATTGCCTGGGACAGTTGACTGTAGTATATTATTGGGCTTCTCTTGTAGCTCAACTGGTAAAGAATCCACCTGCAATACAGGAGACCTGGGGTTTGATCCCAGGGGGAAACAAAATCAAGAGAAGCAACATTGCAGCCTTGGAGCATGGTCCAGTTTCCTCATCAAGGAATGTACACAATATATTTGAGCTATTTTGAAGGACTGAAACCCCACCTGGTGCAAGAAGTTAAAAACAGCATGCTGCCCACAGCATGTAGACCCCAGACCTGAAGGTTGATGATGCTGGTTCCCATTTACCTCACCACCATGAACCAGAAAAATGCCCGTGAGCTTATCACACCCTATTTGAACCATTACTATTAAACTTCTCACTACCCTATCCAAGTTGGGACACAAGATTTTGAGGACATTTATCTCCTGTGGCCCCTTTCAGCTAGCAAAGAAATAAAGTTATTCTTTTCTACTTTACTCAAAACTCTGAGGGTTTGGTATCAGTTTAAAAGGGCCAGATTTGCCCTCAGGTCCACCTAGAAACAGAAGTTACGTGGAATCTAATACAATCTGCTATAGTTCATGTTTTTGGCCACAAAATATTTGGATATACTCTTACAAGCAGAGAACAGACAACTTTTCCTAAAAGAGAAACATAAATCTGCCATTAATCTGTTGGGGGAGTGTGTAATTTCCTCGGTTCTGTCTCACCATGGCAAAAATTTGAAATGGTGGACCAGTGTTACAGTTGGTTACAGTTAAGTTTTACCCAGCAAGCAAAGGATAGTACACCCTCGAGGCATGAGGGTGAGTCAACCCCAAAGGAAAAGCCTCAATCTGTCTTGGCTTCCTCCTTTTATAACTTTGTCTCCTCCCCCCTGCCCCTTGAGCCTGTCCTATGCAAATTGGGCTGGCCAAAAAGTCGCATGCTTGTTTCACCTGAAGTTCTCACTCCGGTCCATGGATTTTCCCTTGCTCCACTTTCACGAGCTTTTCTCCTTTTTTGTCTTTTAGTGACCACCATTTTGGACTCCTTTTTCATATTTTAACTACCTAGCATTCTCCCCTCAAGATATGGGAGGTGCAATTCTTGGGGAATAGGGGTGTTGACATCTCCCTACTTCCTGCTGAACTGGAATGGCGAGGGGTTTTGGATCTCCCCCTCTTGTTAGTCTCAAGCCTCAGAGTCCTTATAGCAGTGTCCATCTAGGGGTGAGTGATATTTTCCATGGTCGGGTGTAGTTTTATATATCCTTTTTCAACTGGCAGTGCACGTTGTAGCTTGTTGACAGGTGTATTGAGTGTCCTCTTCTGTTTTCTTCCACAGTTTGACTCATGAGGAGTGAATACAGAAGCCGTACCCTAGTACCTTGATTGCTGAGGAAGTAGAAAGTATTACAGTGTAAGGGCCCTCCCATGTGGGCTGGAGTTGAGCCTTTTGGGGCCCATCTTTCCAGATTTTAATTGGGATTGAGTCCCTGGAACATATAGTGATAGCTCTTCAGAATCTTTTGAGTCCTGGTTGACACCCCAAAGTGTATATCTTGTTGGACTTGTTCAATGGCCATGGTATAAGACTTGAGGGTCTGAGACTCTGGATCTGGAAGAGGTCATCAACATAAACAAAAGGTCTCCCATATAGCATCTCATAAGGAGTAAGACCAGCCTGTTACTTAGGGACAATACCAGCATGGAGGAGAGCTATTGGTAAAGCCTCCTTCTATCCCAGGGAGGTCACCTGGGTTATCTTTTTGATCGCTGATTTTAAGAACTGATTGGCTCTTTCTACTTTTCCTGAAGACTGGGGCCTCTGGGCACAATGGAGATAATAAACAATGCTCAATTCTTTAGAGAACTCTTGGCTGATCTTAAAAATAAATGATGTCCCATTGTCATTTTGTAATGACCTGAGCAGACCAAATCACAGAATGATTTCATGGAGCATTTTTTTTTTTTTTTTCACCACTTCCTCAGCCTTCTCAGTCTGGGTGGGAAAGCCTTCAGTCCATCCTATGAATGTATCTATCATGACTAATAGGTATTTATACCCTTGAGGAACTGGCATCTGAGTGAAGTTCATCTGTCAGTCCCCTGCCATTGGATGAGTTGGGCCAGCTGGGATCTTCAAGCTTCTTGGGGGTTGTTTAAATGGCAAGTGGGACAAGAGGAGACCATTTGCCTTATAGTTGTTTGGAGCTCTGTTTCTCTGAAGGACCTTTCTAGTAATCTTTGGAGGGTCTACTCCCTTAAGTGAGTGATGGCATGTAAGGAGTTAACCAACTTCCTTTGGAGGTTCTCAGGCTAAAAAAGGAGTCCATCCTTTTGGAATCATCCTATATGACCTCGAAAGCCCTCACTCTTAGCTTTAAGAGTCTCACCTTCAGTATATGAAGGAGTTTCTGGCTAATTAGTCTGTGGAATTAAGGTGGCAACCCCTATTAGGTCATTGTTCTGTAGTGCTGCTCTCTTAGCTGCTTGATCAGCTGCTTGGTTCCCTCATGCCACTTCCATGCTCCCTTTTTGGTGTCCTTTAGAGTGGGAGACTGAAACTTCAGTAGGCAGATGGACTGCCTTCAAGAGCCTGAGGATTTGATTACCATATTTGATTGGGGACCCTTCGGTGGTCAAGTGGCCTTTTCTTTTCAAATAGCAGCATGTGCATGTAGCATCAGAAAGGCATACTTGGAGTCAGTGTAAACAGCTACTCTTTTTCTTTTTCCCAGCTCTAAAGCTCGAGTCAGGGCTATGAGCTCAGCCAATTGGGCTGAAGTGCCTGGTGGCAAAGGCTTAGCCTCTATGGTCTCAAAGTTGGAGACTGCTGCATATCCAGCTCTTTTCTTTCCATTAAGACAAAGCTGCTTCCATCAGTGTTCCAGATTTCCTCAGGGTTGGTCAGAGGATCTTCTGACAATCCCTCTCGGGATTTTGTCCAGTGGTCCAAGGTTTCTAGGCAAGAGTGAAAGGGAAGAGAGCCCTCGAGGTTAGGCAGGAAGGTAGCTGGGTTAAGAACCTCACAAGGGGATATAGTGAGGCCTGGATTTTCCATCATCACTACTTGATATTGGAGGGTCCTTTGATCAGACATCCATAAATGGCCTCCCCCATTCAGGAGTTGTTTCAGTTGATGGCTGGCAAAAATAGTTTGTCCCCAAGAGAGATTTTTAAAGCATCTTCTATCAGGACTGTGAGATTTCGAAGGTAGATAAAGATCTCTTCCCAATAAGGGAGTAGGACACTCAGAAACCACCCGAAACTGGTGGGAAAATATTTGTGCATTCCAGCAACAAAAAAGTGCTCAGGTGAATCTTTTTGTAATTGTTTTTCCTGCAGTATCCAAAATGGTACAGATTTGGGAGGAGAAGGTCCCAGAGTAAGAGGTTAGGACACAGTAGGTAGCCCCTGTGTCAACCAAGAAATTCTTGGGCCTACCTGCCACATCCAGTTCCACCCTTGGCTCCAACCCTATGATGGTTATCTGTGACAGGCAGGCTGGCTGGGACAGGTAGCTTCAGTCCTGTTGAACCATCCTAGGGAAGGCTTGGTGCTTGACTTTGAGGCTCTTGGGTCCCAAGGGCAGAGAACTGCCCAGTGTTCCAATTGACGGTATTTGTAGCAAGCCGTTTTAGGAGACTTGTTTGGACACTCTTTGGCCCAATGTCCTGCCTGCCTATAGATTAGGCATTTGTCTCATGCCTTGTCCATTAAGTGCTCAGCGTTTGCCACAGGACTTCCCTGGAAGGCAGCCAGCATCTGGGCATGCCTTGTCTCTTTCCTTTTCTTCCTTTCCTGGGCCTTGGCCTCCCTCTCCTGTTCTCTGTTACAGAAGTATTGGGGGCTGTCTGGACCATCTCACCTAAAGAGGCAGCAGGATCCTGTTGCTGTAGCTGTTGTAACTTTATCCTGATGTCTGATGCACATTGGTGTGCTCCTGCACCACCTATCTGTTTCTCCTTCACACTGGGACAGGAATTTGTCCTTTAAAATTGCCTGTCCCTCATAAGAGTCTAAGTCCAGATTGGTAAGCTTTTTGAGGGTCTCTTTTAGCCTGTCCAGAAAGGCAATGGGTTTCTCATTGAGTTATTTCTCCTGAGTTATTGCTGAGACAGTCCCACAAGTAATAGGTTTCCTCCTATTTCCATGGGTGAACTTCTTTAGGGGTGAGTCTTTCTGAAGCTTATTCTATCCAGTATTGTTGCAACCTGAGAGTCAGGCATCCCTGAGTCAGGATGCAGATCCCCAGGCAGGTTGAGGAGTGACAACCTCCTGGAGATCAAATCCCTTAGCAGGTTGAGGTATGTTGACCTCCCGAGAATTGGGTCCCTGGGCAGGTCAAGCCATGTTGATTCCCTGGGACCCTTGAACTGGCAGATCCCCTAGCAGGTTGAGGCATGACAACCTCCCACGGACCAGATCTCTAGGCAGGTTGAGTCAGGCCAGCCTCCTGGGATCCTCAGGCTGGAGTTGGGCATCCCCAAGGTTTTCAGCATGACTAGTGCTGAGTAGCATTAAGGGGTTGTAATTTTAACTTGTTGCCAGTGTCCCCACCATGGATGAGAATAGATACCATGATGTAAAGCAATTCAAGTCTGTGCCCTGAGACCAGGAACCTAGCAAAACAGTCAAGAGACATATCCTCTTATTGTTCTGAGGAAATGTTAAGCCACTGATTTCTTCCCCTAGTCCTCCATAAGAGCAATTTAGGGTGTTCCCAATGGTAAATATTTCATTGCCATAGACCCATTTTAGGTAACAACAAAAATAATGACAAAGGAGTGGGTTATCTGGTATTTTAATAAGAAGCTGGGTGGAGAGAAGTTGCCTACAAGGGTCCTGGTTGTAGGAGTTAGTAAGTGGCTTAAGGACAAATTGATAAAAGCAGCAGACCAGATGTTCCATTAAAGTGGAGTGGAGATTTGATCCAGGGATATGTTTGTTGCTTTAGGAGAAGATTGGTAAGGGTTTGGGCCAAAACAGTCTGCAGGCTAACTCCCAAAGTGGCAAACATTATCCCTGGAAGCCCAGTTACCCTTGAAGGGATGCCAACTGATGGACTTCTAGCAGACACTGTGTGCCTGTCTCCCACCTTGGCGGGTTCACTGAGAGATACTCTTGTTGCACATGTTGTAGGAAGCATGGAAAACGAAGGCCTGACTATCTAAAGAGATTGGATATTATGCAGTATTTCCCTCCCAAGGGCCAGCTATTTTCTGATTGTCCCTCCAGAAAATCATAGAGGCAACACTGTGGGCCCTAATGGGGCTCAGGAAAAGAACATGAAACAGGAGGGAAGGGGGCAGGGCACAACTTTTGAAAGAAAGACATATCCCAAGGGCATAACATAAATGGATTAAAATCAAAGGGGTCCAAGATGACAAGTTAAATTCAGCTAAACCTTGATCCTCAGTCTACAAGATAAAGGACGCACCCAGAGGTGCCAGGACATTTCCAAGTCACCATCAAAAGACTGAGGAGCAGGTGGTTCCCCAGTTATTGGAATGATCCTCCCACTTATTAGCAGATGAAATCACCCAGTCCATTAAAAAACCTAAATTGACAGTCCCTCAGTTGTGTCTCACTCTTTGGGACCCCATGGACCATGGGATTCTCCAGACCAGAATACTGGAGTGAGTGGGTAGTCTTTCCCTTCCCCAGGGGATCTTCCCAACCCAGGGATCAAACCCATGTCTCCCACATTGCAGGCAAATTCTTTACTAGCTGAGATACAAGGGAAGCCAAAGAATACTGGAGTGGGTAGCCTATCCCTTCTCCAGTGGATCTTCCTGACCCAGGAATTGAACTGGGATCTCCTGCATCACACGTGGATTCTTTAGCAACTGAGCTATGGGGGAAGCCCGAGAAAAACTAACTGCAACACATTTCATGCCTGCTGGGTCGTTTATAGTACAAGTTTACTGACTGCTACTAGAAGCCATTGTAAAGATTTTAGTTTTATTGTAAACATGATATAAAGTTGGGTATTTTATTCCTATTGCTTTTATGTCTTTAAGGTACTGATAAAGGTTTTGGGTTTATTAGCTTCCCTGGTGGCTCAGACGGTAAAGCGTCTGCCTGCAGTGCGGGAGACCAGGGTTCAATCCCTGGGATGGGAAGATCCCCTGGAGAAGGAAATGGCAACCCACTGCAGTACTCTTGCCTGGAAAATTCCATGCACGGAGGAGCCTGGTGGGCTACAGTCCATAGGGTCGCAAAGAGTCGGTCACGACTGAGCAACTTCACTTCACTTCACTGTGTGTGATTATATGTCTGAAGATATTTAATTAGGGCAATGATCAGAGGATTGTTGTAGTGATTTTGTGAACAGTATATTGTAATAAAGTGAGAATGGAGGCATAGAGAAGACTTAGTCTAAAAACAGAGTAAATAAGTAATGAGAGAAGTTTAAACAAAGAATATAGCATTAGAAAGAAGAAAAGAATGACCAATGGGAATTATTTACATGTTCGTTAAGACAGTGAGAAAAAGTTAAAAATCAAGAATGACTCCTAGGTTTTTAGATTGTGTAATTTGTAAAATAAGAACATTTGGGGTAGATCAAGTTTGGAAGAGGGAGGATACATGTGGCTGTTATGCATATGATGAATATTGGACAACTATTACATTTCCTATTGTATATGCAAATAAAAAAATGGATATAAAGATTCATGAGACAGAACCTTTATATGCATATATATGTATATATATGGTGAAAGAGTTTTACAGTTATTGCCCTCAGAGAGTGCATAATTGTAAGTGGTTAGATGGGTTTAATTAGAGATAAATTATTGGTGAAGAAGTAAAAAAATTTTAGGTGTCTAGCACAAAAGTAGAATGAGATCAAGGGAGTCTGTAACTTAGTGGGGCAATCAGGGTCCCCACAGAAAAAAAGATGATGGTATTCAACATTTTATAGACAGAGTAAAATCAGTGGTTCATTTTAGCAACAGTTGGAATTTGGGAGGAGGATGGCTACTATGAAAAGAGAACAGTTGGAGAGTTAAGGATTTCAGGTAGCTGATTTTAATCATATGCCATGTTTCCTGAACATTGTCAGAGGGATGTTAAGACATGAGGAGTTTGATGAATATTGAAAAACTGGTAGATGAATGACCTCTCTACAAAGAGAAAACTTCTCATAATATAATGGTTATTAAATATAGGTTCAAATAAATATATATTACTCAAGCTTGATCTACAGTTTTCCCTTTTCATAAAGAGGAGAATAACTCTATTTTTATAAATCATTGTATTTGTGTGCCATTTTATAGTTGAGATGATACACATATATTGGAACATCCAAAAATTAATCAAAGAGTAAATGAGCTAAGAATATTTTCTTAGAGACTTAATAAATGAAGGTATTCTATCAATATTGAAAGTATCCACAGAATATAACTTTAGATATATCTTAAAAAAGACAAGAGAAAAAAACTAATTAAACTTTGATGTAAGGTATGCTGAATTTGGGCATCTCTTTACTAAGAATTCCACTTTATAAGTGATATTTCAGTCATGAGATAAAGCATTGTCATTATTGGGTAATTAGCAAAAGCAAATTATTATTTTCTGTTTGTATCATTCCTTGGAAATGAGCAGTTATTTTTCTCAGTTATATGGCCTGAAAGGTAAGAATTTTTATGCTTTCTTAATTACTGGAGCTAACCTGACCTGTCTCTTGAGAAACCTGTATGCAGATCAGGAAGCAACAGTTAGAACTGGACATGGAACAACAGACTGGTTCTAAATAGGAAAATGAGTACGTCAAGGCTGTATATTGTCATCCTGCTTATTTAACTTATATACAGAGTACATCATGAGAAATTCTGGGCTAGAAGAAGCACAAGCTGGAATCAAGATTGCTGGGAGAAATATCAATAACCTCAGATATGCAGATGACACCATCCTTATGGCAGAAAGTGAAGAGGAACTAAAAAGCCTCCTGATGAAAGTGAAAGAGGAGAGTGAAAAAGTTGGCTTAAAGCTTAACATTCAGAAAGCTAAGATCATGGCATCTGGTCCCATCACCTCATGGGAAATAGATGGGGAGACAGTGGAAACAGTGTCAGAGTTTATTTTTCTGGGCTCCAATGTCATTGCAGATGGTGATTGCAGCCATGAAATTAAAAGACACTTACTCCTTGGAAGGAAAGTTATGACCAACCTAGATAGCATATTAAAAAGCAGAGACATTACCTTGCTAACAAAGGTCTGTCTGGTTGAGGCTATGGTTTCCCCAGTGGTCATGTATGGGTGTGAGAGTTGGACTGTGAAGAAAGCTGAGTGCCGAAAAGTTGATGCTTTTGAACTGTGGAGTTGGAGAAGACTCTTGAGAGTCCCTTGGACTTCAAGGAAATCCAACCAGTCCATTCTGAAGGAGATAAGTCCTGGGTGTTCATTGGAAAGATTGATGCTGAAGCTGAAACTCCAATACTTTGGGCACCTCATGCGAACAGTTGACTCGTTGGAAAAGACCCCGATGCTGGGAGGGATTGGGGACAGGAGGAAAAGGGGATGACAGAGGATGAGATGGCTGGATGGCATTACCAACTCAATGGGCATGAGTTTGAGTAAACTCCGGGGGTTGGGGATAGACAGGGAGGCCTGGCGTGCTGCAATTCATGGGGTCGCAAAGAGTCGGACACAACGGAGCAACTGAACTGAACTGAACTGAATCAATGAATATAGTAAAGTTGCAGGATATAAAATTAACACACAGAAATCCCTTGCATTACTATACACTAACAATGAGAAAACAGAAAGAGAAATTAAGGAAACAATACCATTCACCATTGCAATGAAATGAATAAAATACTTAGGAATAAATCTACCTAAAGAAACAAAAGACGTATATATAGAAAACTATAAAACACTGATGAAAGACATCAAAGATTACACAAATAGATGGAGAAATATACCACGCTCATGGATTGGAAGAATCAATATAGTGGAAATGAGTATGCTACTCAAAGTAATCTATCGATTCAATGAAATCCCTATCAAGCTACCAAGGGTATTCTTTCAGAGAAATCGAGCAAATAATTTCACAGTTTGTATGGAAATACAAAAAACCTAGAATAGCCAAAACAATCTTGAAAAAGAAGAATGGAACTGGAGGAATCAACCTGCCTGACTTCAGACTATACTACAAAGTTACAGTCATCAAGAGAGCATGGTATTGTCACAAAGAGAGAAATATAGATCAATGGAACAAAACAGAAAGCCCAGAGATAAATTCACACATCTATGGACACCTTATCTTTGACAAAGGAGGCAAGAATATACAATGGAGAAAAGACAATCTCTTTAACAAATGGTGCTGGGAAAACTGGTCAACCACTTGTAAAAGATTGAAATTAGAACACTTTCTAACACCATACAGAAAAATCAACTCAAAATGGATTAAAGATCTAAAGGTAAGGACAGAAACTATAAGACTTCTAGAGGAAAACTTAGGCAAAACACCCTCCAACATAAATCACAGCAGGGTCTTTTATGATCTACCCCCACGAGTAATGGAAATAAAAGCAAAAATAAACAAATAGGACCTAATTAAGCTTAAAAGCTTTTGCACAATGAAGGAAACTATAAGCAAGGCAAGAATACAACCTTCAGAATCGGAGAAAATAATAGTAAACAAAGCAACAAAGAATTAATCTCCAAAATATACAAGCAGCTCATGCAGCTCAATTTCAGAAAATTAAAGACCCAATCAAAAAATGGGCCTAAGAACTAAACAGACATTTATCCAAAGAAGACATACAGATGGCTAACAAACATATGAAAAGATTCTCAATATTACACATTATCAGAGAAATGAAAATCAAAACCACAGTGAGGTATCATTTCACACCAGTCAGAATGGCTACTATCCAAAAGTCTACAAATAATAAATGAGGGAGAGGGTGCAGAGAAAAGGGAACCCTCTTACCCTGTTGGTGAGAATGCAAATTAGTACAGCTATTATGGAGAACAGTGTGGAGATTCCTTAAAAAACTGGAAATAGAACTGCCATATGACCCAGCAATCCCACTGCTGGGCATACACTGAGGAAACCAAAATTGAAAGAGACACGTGTACCCCAATGTTCATCGCAGCACTGTTTATAATAGTCAAGACATGGAAGCAACCTAGATGTCCATCGGCAGATGAATGAATAAGGAAGTTGTGGTACATATACACAATGGAATATTACTCAGCTATTAAAAAGAATGCATCTGAATCAGTTCTAATGAGGTGCCTATTATACAGAGTGAAGTAAGTCAGAAAGAAAAACACCAATACAGTATATTAATACATATATATGGGTAATGGGTAATTAGAAAGACGGTAATGATGACCCTATATGGAAGACAGCAAAAAAGACACAGATGTAAAGAACAGACTTTTGGACTCTGTGGGAGAAGGCGAGGGTGGAATGATTTGAGAGAATAGCATTGAAACATGTACATTACCATATGTGAAATAGATCAACAGTCCAGTTGTTGATCCACCGAACCAATAGTTCGATGCATGAGACAGGGCACTTAGGGCCGGTGCATGGGGATGACCCTGAGGGATGGGATGGGATTGGGAGGGAGGTAGCAGGGGGTTTTGGAATGGGGGACAGATGTACACCCATGGCTGATTCATGGCAATGTATGGCAAAAACCACTACAATATTGTAAAATAATTAGCTTCTAATTAAAATAAATAAATTAATTAAAATATGAAGTATACTTCTGAGAAAATATTTACTCTTTTTCCTTCCAATTTCTTGGGGTTTGAGGGCAACACTATACTGAGACTCATAATGGCACATAAAAATGCACAAATCAAGCTTACAGGATCCTTCTTAAACAGATGAGCTCTGTACTTGGGTAAATATAAGTCACATTTTTAAAGGAGACTAAGTACTACTACATCCTCTTTAGTGAATAACAAGTTTTGACTCTATTACAGTATAAATGGAAATTAAACATTAAGTATATTTTAAAAGCTTGCCTTACAAATGTTAGCACAGAATCAGCAATTTGATTTCAAATTTAAATATGCATAGCCCTGCATAAATGCTGTTCTTGCACAAGCATTTGGTGCCAGAAGATTCTTTACAATTTACTGTGCTGTTTTGTATGATTGCACACCCAACTAGCCCAGTCATTTTACACTTTACTGAGTAGATTCAGAGCCAAAGCAAAGACACTTATTTATTTAGTGTCACCTATAGTTAAAGCTAGGTCAGGATTTCCATTACAAATCTGTTTTAGAGCTTTATAACTTTATAATAGTTCTAATCACAGAGTGAATCCAAATTTCTCTCTAAAGAGTATCAAGCATCATAGGTTTATAAAAAGCAAGCTGCATATGTAGGGCTAAGGCATATTCCAGTATTAACCAGAAAACAATTTCTAAGGAGCTAATAACTAATCCTATTTGAGTTTAGACTCTTCCATTTAAAGCATCTATGACCCTGAAAAATACTACTAACTCTAATTTCTATTTTCATCATGTAGTTAGTATTGAATAGCACCTATTCAATTAATAGTTAAAAAAACAATCATTTATTTAGTACCAGGCAACTTCTAAAAACTTTTCATACATTAACTAATTTAATTCTCACAACTCATTGAGCTGAACTGTATTACCTTAATTTTATAGTAAGTGAAAGAAAGTGAATTAGAGAGATTAAGTAATTTACCTGCAGTCATGATTAATTTAGTGAGGAGACTTGGATTTGAATCTAATATAGTCTGTATCCTAACTTCATGCCCTACCATCACCTTTTGTGAGAACTGAATAAACAATACCTTCAACAAATTTATCCCAAGGCTTGGCACAGAGCTAGCTTTTAATAAATAGTAGCTATAGAACTTAAAATGAATAGAACAATAGATTATTCTAGAGGTGTAAAATAGAAATATCTTAGCCAAGTCTTTTCATTAGAAATCAGAAAAATGAAGTGTAGACATATTATGGCTTGGTCAGTTTCAATTTTTTCTTAAGTGATTAAATTTATTATTTAAAATTTTAAGGTAACTGAATATAAAGCTGTCTACATATCCATTAATTTACCTATCCAAAAATAATCATCAGCAACATGTATTTATAAGATAGTCCTTCAGAATAGAGAGATATAGTAAATTAATTAGACATAGATATTTCCCTCAGGCATTGTCATTTTTAGGTGATCATAGGCCCTGAACAAAGACATATGAGATTGTTGGTCATTTTTCAGTTGGTTTATTCAACTAGTCAGTCAGTCAGTCAATCATCAAGCATTTCATGAGAATCTCCTATATGACTTTCAGAAAGCCTGCATGAATGTGGGATACATTGGTGAATAACACAGAAGTTGAATATATTCTCATGAAAGCAAAAGTCTATAAAAGATTCATTAATAACATCTTCGAATGGTTCAACATTAGTCAAAACTGCTTAGAACATGTTTAATGGAAGAAATGCTGTTTCCCCTGGAACTTAAAGAAAGGTAAGATTTGGCAAAGTGGAGATATGGCTAGAAAAGTATTTCTTAAAACAATGTAAACTAAAAATTGGAGATGAAAAGATATCGGGCAAATACTAAAAATTTAGGAGTTATATTTATCTTTAATTTAGAACAGTGATTCTCAAATTTTACTGAACATTACATCATTTGATAAAAATCCTAATGACCAGTTCTCAATTCATGCCATGTAATATGTCTGCAGGCAGGTGCTAAGCTGCAGCTTTTTTTTTTTTTTTTAATCCTCTGGTAATTTCATTGTGCAGAAAATTTAGAGAACAACACATTTGCAGTATAAAATGTGAAAATGAAACTTTCCTAGAGAAAAATTTGACTGTAGTTCAAGTGTAGAACATTTTGAATCTTAAGGAAAAGCATCTGAATATAATTCAGCAGAATATGTGAAGTGATTAGAGAAGAAAGTCTAGAAGCAAGAGAGAAATTTGTTCTAAAAATCAATGGAAAGGAAACTTCATATTGTGATCAAAGCCTGAAAATGTCAAGGAGAATGAGAACAGAAAAATAGCTTATAGAATTTGGAAACTAGGGAGCATTTGTTGCATTTCAAGGAAGAGTTTCAGAGAGTAACTAGTTAAAGGACTGGATTCCAAGTGGTGAGAAAGTAGCAAATATTAGTATACACCTACTCCTTTGATATACTTGAACATAAAGTGAAATCTTTAGCTATTCAGAGTAAAATGAAGCAAAAACAAACAAAGAAAAAAACAGGGAGAAATAGCACACATGGTCATGTTGCTAGGCTAGAGGAAATATAACAGCAGAAAGAAAAGGGGATAAAGATAATGGTTACTTGTTTACAACCTTGAGAGTGCGTGAGTTTTAGTTTCTACTCTAATAAAAGAATGGATGTTAAGGATATGGACCAGATAACTTCTTGAGAAATGGTTCCAAGAAGCAAAGTGAAGAAAAAAGAACAGTGAGATCAAGAAGGAGGATGATTCAAAACCAGAATATGTTTTTGAGGTCTCTTTTGTGAGCAATGAGAGCTTGATCCAGAAAATCTCTAGACGTACCAGGGATGCTTTCCAGAATTATGTCTCTGAGATATGGGAGATCAGAGTATTTCTCCATTTGCTTTAATCCCTCAGCATCTGTGAGAGTTCTAGGGGATTAACTCATTTTCATGTCTTGGTTGTACTTTAACTAGATCCAGCATGTTTGATTCTGTGTAGAAAACTCTGAGGTTGAATACAGAAGTTGGTAGCTGGCAGAGTTCTCCTAGATTCATGTACTGCAGCTGTGGCTGCAATTAGAAGGGGATTGAGGCAAAGATACAAACATCACTTGTTTGCTACAGTTAATATTTGCAAGACTAATACAAATGAGAAGATACCAAGGAAAGGACAAAGTACAAAGTAGCAGCCTTAAAAAGATGAGAACTTATTTAGAAGAATGGAAATTTAAGGACAAAGAAGAGTGTCCAATTCTTCTCCATGGTCTATGAGTTGGGGTCAATGGAAAAAGAACAGTAGAAAGAACAACCATCCTTCAGTTAAGATAAGGAGATCAACCTGTAAGAACAGAGTGATAGAATAAACAATTAGAGAGGCCCAGAACTCACACAGGGAAATGCTAATAGCAGAGATGGCACTAATGATAGGAATAAGTTTTATGGAAATGAAGAGTACAAAAAAAGTGAGTGTGGATTTGGGAGGGAGAGTGTATCAGAAAAAAAAAAAAGTTGTGATTTTTCAATGTTGAAGATAAAGATAGATAACACAACATCTTTGTGCTCTTCATTAGGTGCTCAATATATTCTGCTCTTACCAAAGTTTGTCTTAGGTATTCATACACATTTTATATCTGAGGGAGGTAAGACTGGAGACTTGCCTAGAATATGAGCTCAGATTTGTCTGTCCACAAAAAATCTTTGTTAATCCACTAGACCATATTAATTCCTTGAGGAATAGGGACAAGTTTATAATTAAGTTGGAACTATATAATTTCTGGACAGAGAGAATTTGAGAAATTGAAGATAGCAATTGACATGTTATTGTTTTAATGCTAGTTCATATAACATGCCCAAAGGAGACAACAGCACAAAGAGTTATTCTTGACAGGTTTTCCTTTGGAGGGGGGCTGGTGGGTCAGGTGGGTGGGGAGGACTGATTGGGGTAGGGTTGGGGAGAAGATTCACATCAGGGAGGGAGAACAGGCAGAAAATAAAAAGCAAGACCCAAGTTCAACAGACTTCAGTCAGATGATGGATTTGCCAGTTGGAGAAGCAAGGCAGAAAGCAGTTCTTGAATATCACTAACAAAGAAGTGTTTTTGAGCTACTTAGTTTCCACTGCTGTGTATTATTGAGTAATATCATGTTTCTGATGGGGAACAGCACAGAAACATTCTTCTCAAATGTTTTTTTTTTAGTAAGGAGAAGAAATATAAACAAGTATTTAAATAACAGTGTAGGTGGCATAAAGGAAATGTGCAGTGTTGTGGTACGTAATTTAAGGTCTTTTCCTAGTGTGAAGGATTAGCAAAGTAACTCCTGGGTAAATAAGTGGAATGAAAAACAGGTGTGAAATCCAGGAAACAAGGGTTCTAGCAGTAGTTCTCGCATTTGTTAGTTTTGTGACATAGGTGATCTATTGAATTTCCTCACTCTTCTATGTCCTTATCCAAAAGTATCATTAACTATACTGGAAGTAAATTTTAAGAGTCAGGCAAGAGAAAAATAATTTACAGAATAATAATGTTAAGGAAGAAGTGTTCATTTTTCCTAGCATAGTGGTAGAAATGCATTCAAATCAGCAAACTGAAGCTCAAAGTTTATTGGAAATAATGCTTCTGTCAAAATCTGACAGTTGCATCTTGGACACATCCTAAGCTGTCAGTCAAAGCAATCATTTTTGATAGGTCTTCTTCAACACTAACTTAGTGTTTGGATTCCTGACCCTATTAGGGAATAGCAGAAACAGCAAGGCAGAAGCGCAAGAAGCATAGAAGCAATATTAGTTGTCAGCAGTGTTGTCAGAACTGCTAAGTATAGAAAGCTTTAAGATATGTACCCAAGAACTGTGGATTTTGCTTTTAGTGATTTCAACAGCATGAAATGCTTTGTGTTCAATAAGAAGAAATATAAAATAATAATGATACAAATTTCTAAAAAGAATAATGAAATCCTGCACATTGTGAAAATCTTGCCTGTGAAAAAGCCCCTGGAGCATCATATAAGTCAAGTGTTGTCAAAGTCTATTTCTAGACTAAATCTTTCTTGGCCTCAGGAAACAGCTGTCAAATGTCTCTTGAGTAACAGTCAGACAAAACCATAGAGTCAATTGATAACTCTTAATGAATAAAGAAAGATTAATAAATGCTTGTTGACTTGCAGAAAAAAGAAACCTGCTATGTTATTGTATTCCAATTTCATATTGTGGAAGGAAAATGGAGAAAAGTACATAAATTAATAATTGCCCATAATTTTATAGCATCCTTATATAAATTGCAGTCATTAGATGGGTGAATTTAGATGGCTAACCTAAGGGTTATACCAATTGTCTCTCTGATTCCTTCTAAGGACAGGAGGTATAGTAACAAATTATTTAAAGGCAGTATATCTCCAATTATGCTTTTTATTTAAAAAAGTAGTTTATTTGTCTTTTTAAAATTTCTTATGTGAAGCTATTTAATTGCATTCTATTGAAAGTGTCTATGTATAACACTAACACTGAGATAACTGTTTCTATAATACAGTAGAAAACTTCCATAATATAAACTCACATCCCTAACTTTAAGCTCCTGCTTTTATCTCACTGTTCAAATGTACAGCACTACCTAAACTTCAACCTAGTATGAATGATCATGAAGCACATATTAATTGCATTAAATCCTTTATTTTGAAATTCTTAACTTTTATTAATGTAATATTTAATTTATTCAAAAATTTAAAAGACATACACCTTGTTTTATTCTGCTTTGCTTTATTGGATGTTATATATACTGTATGTTTTTACAAATTGAAGGTTTGTGGCAATCCTTTGTCAATCAAGTCTATCAGCACCATTTTTCCAACATCATTTGCTTAGTTGGTATTTCTATATCACTTTTGGGTAATTCCCAAAATGTTTCAAAGTTTTCCATTATTGTTATATTTGTCATGGTGATCTTTGATGAGTGGTTTGATGTTACTAGTGTAGTTGTCTTGAAGCACAATTAACTATGCCCACATAAAGCTGCAAACAGTGAATAAATGCTGTGTGTATTCTGACTACTCCACCAACTGCCCATTCTCCCAAGTCTCTCCTTATGCTCAAGCTTTTCTATTACTTGACAAACAGTAATATTGAAACTAGGCCTATTAATAACCACACAATATCCATATGTGTTCAAGTGAAAGAAGAGTCACATGTCTCTCACTGTAAATAAAAAGCTAGACATGATTAAGCTCAGCAAGGGGGGCTTGTCAAAAGCGAACATCGGCCAAAAGCTAGGCTTTCTGGGCCAGTTAGCTAAATTGTAAATGCAAAGAGAAAGTTCTTGAAGGAAATTAAAGGTGCTACTCCAGTG
Source organism: Muntiacus reevesi (assembly GCF_963930625.1). Taxonomy (NCBI): domain Eukaryota; kingdom Metazoa; phylum Chordata; class Mammalia; order Artiodactyla; family Cervidae; genus Muntiacus; species Muntiacus reevesi. Next base: position 78,990,914 of record NC_089257.1, read on the forward strand.
AACATATGACTGAAAAGAAAGCAAAACAGTTTTATTGGTAACGATGGAGGAAGTTCCAGTGATTTGGCTAGGAGAGCCAACCAACCACAATATTCCCTGAATCCAAAGGCTAATCCAGAACATAGTCTTAGCTCTCTTCAATTCTCTGAAGGTTGAGAGAGGTGAGGAAGCTGTAGAAGAAAAAAGTGAAGCTGGCAGACGTTGATTTGAGGTTTATGAGGAAAGAAGCCATTTCTACAACATGAAAGTGCAGGTTAGCAGCAGGTACTGACATAGAAGGTGCACCAACTGTTTCAGAATATCCATCTAAGATAACTAGTGAAGGCGACTCTACTAAACAGCAGATTTCCAGTGTAGACAAAACCTTATAATGGGAGAAGATGCCATCTAGGACTTTTACGGCTAGAGAAGAGAAGGCAATACCCGGTTGCAAAACTTCAAAGGATAGGCTGACTCTCCTGTTAAGGACTAATGCAACTCATGGCATTAAGTTGAAGCCAACTCTTAGTCACCATTTGAAAATCCTATGGTGATTAAGAATTATTCTAAATCTACCCTGTGCCCTACATGGAACAATAAAGCCGAAATCACAGCACATCTGTTCACAACATGGTTTAATGAATATTTTAAGCCACTGTTGGAGCCTACTGCTCGGACAAAAGATTTCTTTCAAAATACTACTGATTATTGATGATGTACCTTGTCATCCAAGAGCTCTGATGGAGATGTACAACAAGATTAATGTCATTCTCTTGCCTGCTAACAACATTCATTTTATATCCCAAGGATCAAAGAGTCATTTTGACTTTCAATTTTTGTTATTTGATACACATATATATAAGGCTACAGTTGCCATTGATAGTGATTTTTCTGATAAATATCAGCAATGTACATTGAATACATTCTGGAAGGGATTCATCATTCTAGATGTCATTAAGAATATTTGTGATTCAGAATAGAGGTCAAAATAATATTAGCAGGAGTTAGGAATGACTTGGAGGGGTTCACAACCTCAGTGGAGGAAGTAATTGTAGATATGCTGAAAATAGGAAATTAGAGTTAGAAGTGGAATGAGGTGTGACTGAATGGCTTAATATTATGATGCAACTTTAGTGGCTGAGAAGTTGCTTCTTATGGATGACCAAATAAAGTGGTTTCTAGGGATAGAATCTTCCACTGGTGAAGAGGCTGTAAAATTGAAATAACAAAAGAATGAGAATATTACTGTTCAGTTGCTAACTTTGGGACTGCAGCACACTGGGCTTCCCTGAATCTATTCTTCATATCAGGTGGTCATAGTATTGATCCTTCAGCTATAGCATCAGTCCTTGCAATGAATATTTAGGGTTAATTTCCTTTAAGATTGACTAGTTGATCTCTTTGTAGTCCAAGTTACTCTCAAGAATATTCTCCAGCACCATAACTCAAAAGCGTCAGTTCTTCAGTGCTTAGACTTCTTTAAGGTCCAACTCTCACACCCATACATGACTACTGGGAAAACCATAGCTTTGACTACATGGACCTTTGTCAACAGAGTAATGTCTTTGTTTTTTAATATGCTATTTTACATATTTTAATTTTTATTTTATATATTATAATATGTAATATTTTGGGATATTACATAAACCTGGTTGATAAAGCAGTGGCAGAATTTGAAAATTTCAAAACTGACTCCAGTTTTGAAAAAAGTTCTACTATAGACAAAGTGCTATCAAATGTGATTGTATGCTACAGAGAAATTATTTGGAAAGGAAGAGTTAACTGATGTGGCAAATGTCATTGTCTTTTTTTAAGAAATTGCTACAACCACCCCAAATTTGAGCAACCATCACCATGATCAGTCAACAGTCATCAATATTGAGACAAGACCCTTCAGCAGCAAAAATATTATGAAGGATCAGATGATGTTTAGTACAATTTTTTTAGCAATAATTTCTTTTTAAGTAAGATATATACCTTGTGTGTTTTTTCATATGTCACTGCACAATTAATATAAACTAGTGTAGTGTGAACATAACTTGTATATGCTGTGATAAACAAAAAAAATTGTATGACACTTTTGTAACATTTGCTTTGAGTCTGAAACCACAATAACTCTGAGATAAGCTTCCATTTTATAATGCATTGAAGACTGTGCACTGGAGAATATTTCATGCAGTTCTATTTTATTTAGAAATAGGAACATATTTTAAAATATGTATGCATTCTCTTATTTAAAAATTATGCTTTATATGCCTGAAATCATGCTGTGTTTTGGAATAAAGATAAAAAAGACACATTTCTCCTGCCAAAAAATTGCAAAAAATTACAATACAATGGAATGAGCAAGACTATAGATGTACATATAGAAAAACTCTATCAGGGAGTACAGATTTTTCAAGACCTCAGTACTAAAGTATGAGTTAATGTTTACAAGGTTGTGATCATAGAGAAGCATATACAAAGACCCAAAGGCTTGAGATAACATACCATTCTTGAGAATACAAAGTAGTTAAGTATCACTATAATGAAGCTTGCTCATTGGAATATTGTGGATGGTAAAGTTTAAACAGTGATAGGTGGAAAATATTCATTGCATGTTACTGGGAATTAATTTAAAAACTCCTAAAATAGATTCATATAGTATAAGACTCTGGCTCACTTTGAGCATAACAAAAAATTGCAGCCTTTATTTCTCTGATATTTAAATAGAATATGAAAAAATGAAATGCAGAATGGTCAAAACAAGAGAAAATAGTATCTTCTATCTTTCAGGTGATTATGAAAGAAATTTTTAAAAAATAAAGGAAAATGAAATACAGGTGAATAATCCTGAATATACTACAGAATTTTACTGTAGTATACCCAAGCACAGATGACAATAAAAACAGGAATAATGATGTTATTCCACTCCCTACACTAACACATCCACAAAGAACTCCTTGACTTCCCAGGAGAAAGAAATTTCCATTTTAAAATGGAGAAATCTACCAGTAGTGATTTTCAAATATTTTTCTATATCAATTTCAAAGTAAAACCTTCAAAATTATATACATCCAACCTCTATGTCAGAATATATGAACCTATAACTAAGGAACAGAAATTTTAATTTGATATGTGTAAGATAAAAAGGAATTCTTAGATGGCTCTAACATAATGCCAGATTTGGCTAACTAAGTGTTACAACCATTGTGTTAATCAGATATATTATTTATGTCAATCAAATGTATTATTTTACACATATGAATCTCTACTGAATCTGTTTTATTCTGTTCTATTAATTTCTGTATCCATAGCATTGCCTAATACCAATTTTCATGAATATCTATTGAATAAATTCATTTATTTACTCAGTCTATTTGGAATACATATGTATGTGTGTATTGGTCACTGTCGTGTCCAACTCTTTGCAACCCCATGGACTGTGGCCCACGAGGCTCCTCTATCCTTGGGATTCTCTGGGCAGAAATACTAGAGTGGGTTGCCATTTCCTTCTCCAGGAGAACTTCCTGACCAAGGGATCAAACCCAGGTCTCCCACACTGTAGGCAGATTCTTTACCATCTGAGTCACCTAGGAAGCTCCCAAAGTGTTAGTTGCTCAATCATGTTTGGCTCTTTGTGGCCCCACGGACTGAAGCCTGCCAGGCTCCTCTGTCCATGGAATTCTTCAGGCAAGAATACTAGAGGAGGTAGCCATTCCCTTTTCCAGAGGATCTTACTGACCCAGGGATCAAACCCAGGTCTCCTGCATTGCAGGCAGATTCTTTACCATCTGAGCCACCAGGGAAATCCTTATGTATGCATATGTGTATTTAAAAGAATGTATTATTAATAGTTTTTTTCGCTAGCGTTTTTATCCCTCTCTCAACTCTATCAATGACAGCAATAATTTAGTGACTTTCACTGATATGCTCTTTTGATTATTTAGGGAACTTTTTTCATAGCCTAGACTTTAGAAAGTCCATTTACTAGTACTCAAATATAATACATTTTCTCCTACCAACTAATCACTGCTAGCATATATAATCTACAATAAGGTTCAAAGACAGGTTAATAACAAGCTATTTATCTCTAGATCTACACGAAGCAAACACAACCTTATTACACCATAATGTTAGGTCAAATAATTCTTCATTCTTCAAAGAAAGAAAGCGAAAGTGAAAGTCACTCAGTTACTCTTTGTGACCTCATGTATTGTACAGTTCATGGAATTCTTCAGGCCAGAATCCTGGAGTGGATAGCCTTTCTCTTCTCCAGGGGATCTTCCTAACCCAGGGATCGAATCAACCTTCAATAATATTTATTGTGACGTAAATATTATGATAAAAACTAGACTTACTCTGCTTTTAGACTATATAAATTAAGGGTTTTTTTCTTCACTATTCTTATCAGAAATAACCTATGAAGAAATAATCAATTTATAATTAAATGAAATATATTATTCTGGCTAACGCTCTCCCAACTGAACTATTTAAGCAATTTCCTAATTAAATGAAATATATTCTGCTGCTGCTGCTAAGTCACTGCAGTCGTGTCCGACTCTGTGCGACCCCATAAACAGCAGCCCACCAGGCTCCCCCGTCCCTGGGATTCTCCAGGCAAGAACACTGGAGTGGGTTGCCATTACCTTCTCCAATGCATGAAAGTGAACAGTGAAAGCGAAGTCACCCAGTTGTATCTGACTCAGCGACCCCATGGACTGCAGCCTACCAGGCTCCTCCATCCATGGGATTTTCCAAGCAAGAGTACTGGAGTGGGGTGCCATTGCCTTCTCCAGAAATATATTCTAAGTTCAATTAAATGCAATGTATTAAATTTGGAAGTTCGTAAATACAGTATATGCTGCATTGCTAAATACAGTATACAGTACAATCTAAATGTTATATTACATTTAGATTGATTTCTTCATTTAATTCAGCACAACAAAAACATGATATAGTGTCACAATCACCATTTTAAAAAGTGGATGCACTAAGATTTTAAGTAGCTGGCAATTCACACTCAGCTTGTAGTTGGATACAAATCTGTCCCTTCTACCATATCAACTTCATCCTGTGAGTAATGAGTAAATGGGACAAATCCTTAAAAGTAACACATGAAAATTAAGAATTGTGTGGATTATGTAAGAGTTATCTGCAAATCTGAAACACCTGGGCCTTAAAAAAAACATTTCAAATAATCAGTCCCAATGCTAGATTTCCAAATCAGTCCCTATTGAGATAGTCCAGAAAGCTGAATATATACAGTGTATCACAACTTTTTCTGATTTACCCAGCTTAGGGATGTACAGTCTGTGAGAAACTCTGGTTTCTCAAGTGCAGTAATTAATTTCCACTAAATTTTTATTGTTTTTTAAGGGCTTCCCAGGTGGCACAGTGGTAAAGAATCTGCCTGTCAATGCAGGAAACACAAGAAATGTGAGTTCAATTCCTGGGTCAGGAAGATCCCCTGCAGGAGGAAATGGCAGCCCACTCCAGCATTCTTGCCTGGGAAATGCCATGGACAGAGGAGCCTGGCGGGCTATTGTCCATAGGGTTGCAAAGAGTCAGATCTGACTGAGCAAAGCCTCCATGAGACACATGAGAGACAATCTAAATATTTACCTACTAAATTAAATAATGAAATGAAATATATCATTAACATTTTCTAACAATAAAACTGGGAAAATTTTGATTCATTGATATATATTTGTGATTTTTTTTTCATTCCTCAACATAGGTCAGCACAAATAAAATACTTATTAAAAAGTTAAAGCCTTTATACATACATATGTGTATATTATAGATACATTAATCTATATCTATATGTGTATAATTTGACATTATGAAGTTGATGCTAGATAGTTGTTGATATACAACGTTTCCCAAAGTATATCATTTGGTTCAGTGTCCTTGCAGCAATGTTTGACTAAATAGAAAATTTCCTTCTGTTCTGTCAGTAATTTCTATGCAAGACAGGAAATATATATTTTTTAAATTTCAGGATTTAATATTATATTGAAGTTACCATACAGTGTTCATATGATACCTTTATTGACTAATTCAAACACAATTTCATAGAGTATGTTTAAGAAATATTTGCTAGCATTTTCTGTTTGAATTAAAGTGCTTCTGTTTTAGTTAAACCATTTCATGAAGGCATGCTATTTTCTGAGAAGTGAGTAAAACACAATGACTATATAGCATTCTCACTGAATAAATTCTTATTCTCACTAATAAACCAGAACTTTGTTTTATATGAACTATTTCAATATGCCCGATACCTGAATCTACATAGAACAGTGTATTAAAGCTATATCTAACAGAGCTGGCTTTGCCCAATTCTTCATATACTCAAGGTTTGCTATTAAAATCGAATTAATAAAATTAAAATAAATATGAGTCAAATTAATTGTCAACATGAATAAGATATAGATAACTTTTCCTAGGTGCATTTTTTTTTTACATTTTTTCCAACATCTAATAAGGACCTTATTTTGTTTTGATGCTTTGATTTTTCTTTAATGCAGTTTACTATGTCCTTCACAAAAATGCAATATGAAAACTCCTAGCAGCTGAGAATCTCTACCAAAAAGAATCAGAGACATTTGAATAGATTTATGTCAACATCTGAAGCAGCAAAGAATATTTGCCTTCATAGACCAGAGCAATGACTTTGAACGGACCTGCATATGTCATGCTTTGCCCTATTAATGAAGATCATGTGGGTGGAACTGTCAGCCATGTGACATTCCTGTTCTTGTTTTAGCAATTCAAATTCCAGACTAGACACATTGATAGTTTGTTTATTAAACTGACACTAGACTCCCGTACACCCAGATCTCTATGATTATATTTTGTTTCATTTACAGAGTTTCAGTTTAAAAATTTTCATATTGAGACATTTATTGAAGCCTTGAATTTCCATCAGTGAAAAATAATTAAGGACTGCTAAATAAGATTCTGAATTTTTACACCAAAAACAGCTTGTAGCTCGAGAGATCAACCTTCAAAGTTTTAGATACACTAATAAATTCATATTGTTGAATGAGTAATTACTGCATGATTAAATAACCTAGAAATCTGCTTCTCCTCGATAAACAAAACCTAATCAACTCTCTATGACTACTTTAAAATTCAACTATCTTCTGAACCCACAAACGCTATGCCAGCCTACACAAATCTCTCTCTGCCCTGAATGCTTAACCATTATGTTGTTATCTAAGATTCTTAATTAAAAAATCACAGTATACTAACATGTAATGATGACTTTATGCTGTTTCACATATAACTTATTAATAGTCCGATGTATAGGCAGAGTTTGTCTTGATAGATATTTGTTGTAGAAATAATGGGTTGAAAAATAAATGAGTGAATGAATGAATGAATATTGTGTGTGTTAGTAGTTCAGTCATGTCTGGCTCTTTCTGACCCCATGGACTGTAGTCGGCCAGGTTTCTCTGTCCATGGAATTCTCCAAGCAAGAATACTGGAGTGGGTTGCCATTCCCTTCTCAAGGTGATCTTTGAACCCAGGGATCAAACCCGGGTCTACCACAGTGCAGACAGATTCTTTACCATTTGAGCCGCCAGGGAAGCCCAATACGACACAAGGAGAGGCTCAAAGTTTGCAATGATGTCATTTTTAAAAACAAAAATTAAAGTATGACTAATTTTATGACTCTAATGAAGATACTTTCTTAACTACCTGTGATCACATATTTTAGAGTCAGGGAAATAAGGTTAGATGTGCACCAAGTACCTATCAGAATATTATTAATATTTATGAAGTATGGCATGTATGGGCTTCCCTGGTAGCTCAGTGGTAAAGAATCCGCCTGCCAATGTAGGATATGCAGGTTCAATCCCTGAGTTAGGAAGACCCCATGGAGAAGGAAATGGCATCCCACTCCAGCATTCTTGCCAGAGAAATCCTATGTACAGAGAAGCCTGCTGGGTTATAGTCCATGGGGTCACAAAAGAATCAGACAATACATAGCGACTAACACCATTTGTGATATTGCTTTGTTTTAGCAGAAGAGAAAACTGACAACATTCATCTTTAGTGTGTTGGAAAAGTGCAAAATTGTAAAACTCTTAGAAGATAATATGGGAGAAAACCTGGTGATCATGGATTTGGTTGTGCCTCTTTAGATACAACATCAAAGATATAATCCATGAAAGAAGTTAAACTACACTTCTATTCAAATTAAACATTTCTGTTCTATGAAAAACATGGTCAAAAAAATGAAAAGTCAAGCCACAGACTGAGAAAAAATATTTGCAAATTCAAATCTGATAAAGGACTGTTTTGTAAGATATACAAAGAACATTCAAAGATCAATAACATGAATATAAACAACCAAAGTATAAAATGAAAAGAAGACCTTAACAGACACCTCACCAAAAATATATATATCAGTGGGAAATAATCGTATGTAAAGATATGCTACATCATATATCAGTGTTGATATTGTTTAGTCACTAAGTCGTGTCCCACTCTCTGTGACTCCATGGACTGCAGTCCACCAGGCTCCTCTCTCCGTGGGATTTCCTAGGCAAGAATATTGAAGTGGGTTGCCATTTCCTTCTCCAGGGGATCTTCCTGACCAGGAATTGAATGTGCCTCTCCTGCATTGGCAGGTGGATTCTTCACCACTGAGACACCAGGGAACCTCATATGTCATTAGGGCAATGCAAATTAAAACAGTGAGATACTACTAATAAAAACTTGTTAGAATGGCAAAATCCAGAACAATGACAACACGAAATGCTCAGAAGGATTTGGATTAACAGTAATTCTCCTTCATTTCTAGTAGGAATTTAAAAAATAATGCTGCGACTTTAGAAGACATTTTGGCTGTTTCTGACAAAAACAAGCATATTCTTACTATACAAAGAGCAAACGCCTTGGTATTTACCCAGATTTATGTCCACACAAAAACCTATGCATGATGTTTATAGGACTTTTTTATTCACTATTGCCAAATGTGGAAGCAATCAAAATATCTTTTAGTAAATAAGTGGATTAAATAAATGATGATACATTCAGACAATGAGATATTATTAGGCACTAAATTTAAAAAAAAGTTGTCAAGTCATGAGAAGGCATTAAGAAGTCTTAAACTTAACTAAGTGAAGTAGCCAATCTGAGAAGTTCACACACTATCTCCTTCCAACTATATTACATTTTGGAAAAGACAAATTTATGGAGACAAGAAAAGGATCACTGTTTGCCAAGAGTAAAGGAGAGGGAGTGGTGAATAAATGATCAGCACATAGAAAATTTTTAGGGCAGCAGAAATATTTGACATGATACTTTAATAGAGGATACACATCACTACAAACTTCAAAATCTACAGGTTGTACAATGCCAACAGTAAGTCTTACTGTAGACTAAGGACTTTGGATGATATTGATATGTCAATGTAGGTTTATGATTTTAAAAAATGTACCACTCTGGTATCAGGTATTGAGGAGGGAAGCAATGCACATGTAGGAGCATGTGATACAAGTAAAATCTCTGTACTTACTACCCAATATTGCTGTTGATCCTAAAGATGCTCTAAAACAGTCTATTTAAAAAATAAGAGAGTTGGAAATGAGGAATAAAGTTTTAGCCTCTAGTCCTGATTTTTTTAAAATCATTTACTGATTATATGTCTCTATAATGTTTTAAAAAGATTAGGAAGGTAGAAAAATATGAAGACTAATTATTTACAGCAACTTTGAAGTCATCAAGCAGAGTGGTAAGGGAGACCCTCTATTGGACTGGGGTAAGAAGTGAGTGAGAGAAATTGGATAAAAATTGACACCTAGACTCACCCACATATCTTTCCCAGCCTCTTGTAACAGATTTGATGAGGTCATTCCTTCTGTTTCTCTGAGTTTATTATAGGAAGAGACAGTACAGATTGAAAGGGCGTGCATGAAATTTAAAGAAGATGAAGAATATAACATTAAAGTAGATCACACATGGGAAGTTTAACAGAAAAGGATATTCCAGAACCACATCAACTAGTCACTATCATTCCCCATTAATCTGCGTGGCACTTCACTGAAGACAGATCTTCTTTCAGGTAACGGGGAACCTGATCTTCAAATTCTACTCATAACAAGGAGTACTTTTCCACCTTTGTCAACATTGATGATGGCAATGATTGAAACTCACATCTGGCTAATGTGAAAAACGGTCGCTCAGTTGTGTCCGACTCCTTGCGACCCCATGGAGTGTAGCCTACCAGGTTCCTCAGTCCATGGAATTTTCCAGGCAAGAGTTCCGGAGTGCTTTGCCATTTCCTTCTCAGGGGACCTTACCGACCCAAGGATCGAACCAGGCAGGGTCTTCCACATTTGCAGGCAGACGCTTTACTGTCTGAACCACCAGCCAAATTAGCATATCGTAAAGAGCCATTTTAAATCAAAGTTCATTTATTTTTCCCTTCTACAATCATCTTGTCATAGGTCTGGGTTGAGGGAAAGGCATCAAGAAGCAAGTCTGCTGGTTATTTGAGCAAGGTGCTCACAAAGCTTGCATTAAAAAAAAAATGGATTCTTGTCCAGTCTCATCTCTACCAATGTAACTTTATAGTTGGATGTTGTTTAATATGTATTCTCTTTGATCAGCCTAATCCAATACGCATGGCACCCCAACATGATCCATTAGTGAGTCATGATGACTCATTAAAATCCAATAGCATGCCAGGACAGGAATCTTTTCTCAAAAAAAAAAAAAAAAGTTCTTAAGAGATTATGACTTTCTCCAATATTTTAGCAGGTGTTGGTAAACATTTTCTGTAAAAGACCAAGAGCAAATATTTTAGACATTGTGTGCCATATGGTCTTAGTTGCAACTATTTTACAGCTGTAGTGTGAAAACAGACATAAACAGTATTTTAACAAGTGAACAAGGCTAAAAACAGGGAATTAACATAGGATACAGTATTAGCATGGGATATAGAATTACTAATTAAAGTGCAGATTTTATTCAAATCTCACAAAAGTTTACGTCTATTATTTGTTTTCATACCTTATTCAAGACTCCTCATTATATTTAAATGCTTTGAGCAGCTTCAGCTGCTTGCAACAAATTCTGGCAAATTCTCTTCTTATTTTTGTCCTATTAGAAATATTTTCTAATATTCCTCATTGTGCCTTCTTAGATATACCCCTCATTTAAAAGCAGACATTTAATTTCCAAATATATGTTTTTTTGAGCATCTTTGCCATTAATTTTTTGCTTTTATATTAATTTTTTATTTAAATGCTTTCTTTTCTGCAATCACCTACTGTGTTTTTTCAGTCTTCTAACTTTATTGAGGCTTTCAATGACTAAGTCAAAGCTTTCTTTTGTTAAGGTCACACTGCATTTGAAAATATGTGGATTATTTTCAAATATCTTTAGATGTTGATCTCTAAAATAACTCAACAGTAAGAGAGCAAATTCTGTATGATTTCTATGCTTTTAGACCTGGAAATTTCAGCACCTGGTCTTAGATCTCTGGATATGTTCCAGTTTATAGTCCACAGGAAGTTGAATACAATTTGTATACCAATGTTGTGTGAAAATTGTATAAATCTGAGGTAAAATTGGTTCATAATGCTTTTTGTGTCTAATATATTCTTCTACATTTTTTGTATATTATTCTATTAATTTCTGATAGTTTATTATTGAAGCTTCAACTAAAAATCTTAACTTACCTACTTAAAACAAACAATTGCAATATATTCTGGAACTATATGTAACTTTGTTCTGTATTTTCCAAGTCTCCTGTGAATGCACTTTCATATAATTTAAAAAATAATAAAATTGGAATTAAAAAATATTAAAAATATTAATTAAAAATAAAGCATCAAATAAAAAATAAAGACAAAAATGAAATAAAATTAATATTTGAATAAATCTATGCAAATTTTAACTGTATATATAAATGTGTGTGTTTATGTGTGTGAGCATTTATGTACATGTATATATATGCATGATAATAATAATAACATCAAAGGCAGCTACATAAATGGATCTAAAGTGTTTGAGGTCCTTAGTGCTGTGCAGGAGACATTCTCCAGGAAAGAATACTGTAGTGGGTTGCCATGCCCTCCTCAAGGAGAACTTCCTTACCCAGGGATTGAAACTGCCCCTCCTGTGGTCCCTACATTTCAGGAGGATTCTTTACCACTGAGCTACCAGGGGGAGTCCAAAGTACTTTTCAGCATATTTTAATATGTCAAGAATGCATGCTGTATTCTCTATGGTATACCTAACTAACCAAATCAGAATGAAATTCAGTAAGAAAATGATCATTAGTAGGAAAAAAGCAGGAAAAGAGAAAACACTAAAAAACAAATAGCAAAATTGTGGATACAGGGAAAAATAGACAAGCAATCCCATTAAAATGAGAACAAAATAATCTAAATAAATGACGCAGCTTGTCTGAATGGATGATAAAAGAGAAGCTGATTATGCACTGATTTTTTATTATAAGCTGAATTTTATGTAAGAAATATTAAATTTGCAGATAAAATATTTGAAATGGAGAAACTAATTTATATGAAGAATAGTTGAAGAAATAAGTGTTTGAAATGAAGAAAAAAAGATTAGCTGTAGGCACATTACCATCAGACAAAGTAGTCTTTAAGGCAAGAAGTGTTATTGCCGAAGAGAAGTAATATTAAGGAATGATAACAGGTTCAAGGGCTTCCCGTGTGGCTCAGTGGTAAAGAATCTGCCTGACAATGTAGGAGATGCAGGTTCATTCTCTGGATTGGGAGGGTTCCCTGGAGAAGGAAATGACAAACCACTCTAGTATTCTTGCCTGAGAAATTCCATGGACAGAGAAACCTGGAGGGCTATAGTCCATGGGGTTGCAGAGTCACACAAGACTTAGAGACTAAACAACAACAATAAAACAGGATCAAATTATAAGAAAAATATAAAAATCTTAAATATATATTCATATAAAATAACTTCAAAAGGCAATGAGCTGGTTGACAGAGTTGAAAGAACTAGCTAATTTGAAAATCACAGAGAATATAATATATGCCTTATTGACTAATAGAATGTGTGCTCTGCTTAGTTGCTCAGTCGTGTCCAACTCTTTGAGACCCCATGGACTGTAGCCCACCAGGTTCCTCTGTCCATGAGGATTCTCCAGGCAAGAATACTGGGGTGGGTTGCCATGCCCTTCTCTAGAGGATTTTCCCAACCCAGGGATTGAACCCAGGTCTCTTGCATTGCAGGGAGATTCTTTACCATCTGAGCCACCAGGGATGCCCAGCTAATAGGCTAAATAAAGGGAAAAAAAAAAAAAGTAGATACAAACAATTAGCAAACTTGGATGGGTTTGCCTAAATAAAACATTATACTTAACTACAGAGTATATTGTCTTTTCAAGTATACGCCAATTATTTAAGGAATTAGCATCTTGCTAATCACAAAGCAATTTTCAATAGATTGGATTATAAATCAAAATTTGAAAGTTAAAAAATTTCAGGAGATAACAGGAGAAACTATTTTTTTTTTTTTATGATTTTGCAAACAAAATGTTTTTAAGCAGCACACACTCAGAAAAATTATCAAGAAGAAAAATAGCAATGTATTATTGAAATAAGAACTTATATCTCAGTGCTGATCTACAGGTCAAAGTACCTAGTGGAATAAATTGCACCATGTAAATGTTTTTACTGTTTTAATGACAGTCAGTGTTGACTACTTAATCATCAAGTTATGCTTGCACTATTAAATCACTTTTTTTAATTCTCTGCTGACAATTTAGAACTAAGAACTGTTTGCAACAAATCACATGTTGTTATTACCTTATCCAGACAAAGCTTTCAACATTCCCTTTAGTTTTTCTAAATGATCTATTGCATATATTAGAAAAAGAGCAAACATTTTGACCATGACAATAAACTACAAAATTTAGCCATAGTATTTGTCCCTAAAGTGAGACTGTCATGCTGATCGATAAAGACGATGATGAATAAGTCCTTTATCTCTTCCTGTATGTCAGTGTGAGCTTGCATGGTACAAGCTTTCAGACCACCCATTAAGAGCAGTTTTATTAATAGTTCCTGCTTACATAAGGGTACTCCATTTATCAACTTCATTGACTGCAACAAAGTGCTTATGCCACTGGCAACGGCTGGCTCAGCCAAGGGGCAAAGAAATAGCAACTGCAGGAGTCACTGAAAGAATGGGGCTTGCTTGAATCGGCCAACTTAGAAATGCTCCCAATTGTTTAAGCAGAACAAAAAGAATGTGAAGTCAAAAGTCCTGAAGTATTTTTTTCTCATAAACTGGTATCCCTAAAGATGGCAGTAATTATAATTTTACAGGTGAAGAACAAAGATCAAGCATTTTCTTGGTTTTCTGAATCATATTATAATTCAACAGAGTTCTTTGAATATCCTCAGATTTGGATGCTAGTATTTAGTTATGTCATCAAGGCAAAGTGTGAAATTTCTTTCATACATTTTATAAAAGATTTCCTGAAAAATTTGATGTCAGCTTAAAAATGATTTGATCATCAAGGTTTGATTTATTGTGTTGAGAACTATGTTGCTGTGATGCTTTCTTATACATCACATGATAAATAAAGGCAAGATGCTCATTAGAATAATTGGTAGAAAGGCAATTTAATCTATTAATAGAATACTTGTGCCATAGGATATATTTTTAAAATAAGTTTACATATTATTAATTTAGGAATATAGATGGACTTCAATATATCAGTTACATTAAATAGGAAGTAATTCTCTTATACTTTAGAGGTTTTGAGAAATTTTGAAATTAATTTTATAGCTTTTTAGTAAATTATTCAAAACTAAGATTCAGTTAGTCCACTGTTCACATTTTTAGCAATTTCTGATGACTGAGATTGACGAGGTTTTTTTTTTAACTTTTGATTTTGTATCATGGTATAGCCGGTTAACAGTAGTGTTATAGTTACAGATGAACAGCAAAGATGCTCAGCAGCACATATGCATTATCCATTCTCCCTCACACTCCCTTCACATCCAGGCTGCCACTTGACATCGTGCCGAGTTCTGTGTACTATACAGCAGGTCCTTGTAGGTTATCCATTTTAAATACAGCAGAATCTACATGTCCATCCCAAACTAGGTTTTAATAAGCACATTGGTATTGGGTTTGAGTCTTCACGCTTCACATGGAAATGAGGAGAACCTGAACAAAAGCAAATGCACGTGTTTAGTGAAATAAACAGAGAAATTCACACTCCAAATTGTGTAATTGATACCAAAAATACTTACACCAACAGAATTAGGCAAGCATCCACGTGAAAAAAAATGTAAGTACCACAATTCAGAGGACAGTTTTACTGGATGATAAAGGAAATCCATACCCTAAAATTACAGAAATTAAAAAAAAAATTTCATGTCTTTGACCACAAAGAAAATATCAATACATTTTAAAAAGTAAAAATAATAGCTATCTGATTTGACTGTAATAAAATATCTAACTAATAACAAAGTCAGACAAAAAATAAACAAATGAGCAAAATAACATCCACTGAGAAATTAAACACTGTCAATTCCTGAGTAAAAGTTTAGATTTCCTAAGAAAGAACAATCTTGAAAACATTATGCATCACTACTTATGAGATACATTCATTTTCAAAGCAGCACAAAGGAGAAAAATTATTCATATTACTTTTTTAAAGAGTAATAGTAAATGAACTATATATTTAAAGTTTAAAAAAAGCACTAAATACTTAGGGGCAAAATACAATTAATAATACAGAATTAATAAATTTTCAGATATTTTAATGCCTAGTCACATTTTAAAATTTCCTAATATTTGCAATGATTTGCCTTGTGTACATTTTGAACACATTTATAAACACTATATAGAATTGTATCTCTTTTAAAATGTTTATTATTACATATACAGAGTGAAGTAAGCCAGAAAAATAAAGAACATTACAGTATACTAACACATATATATGGAATTTAGAAAGATGGTAATGATAACCCTATATGCAAAACAGAAAAAGAGACACAGAAGTACAGAACAGACTTTTGAACTCTGGGGGAGAAGGTGAGGGTGGGATGTTTCGAAGGAACAGCATGTATATTATCTATGGTGAAACAAATCACCAGCCCAGGTGGTATGCATGAGTCAAGTGCTCGGGCCTGGTGCACTGGGAAGACCCAGAGGAGTCAGGTGGAGAGGGAGGTGTGAGGGGGGATCGGGATGGGGAATACGTGTAACTCTATGGCTGATTCATATCAATGTATGACAAAACCCACTGGAAAAAAATAAATTAAAAAAAAAAAGAAAAAAATGTTTATTATTTTATATGGGTGGGACATTCAAATATGGACAAATATAAGAGTTTCTGTTTGTCAGTAATGTTTCTAAATTTGTTTTTACAGTTATTTTCTAACATGCATATTCACAAATTATATTGATTCAAAAATAAAGCCCTTAGAGATATTAAGCTAGTTCACTAGTTCCCACTCTTTAATCAACCCTAAATTATATCTGATCCCCAAACTATAATTTGTCCTTAGCAACTAGTATGGATTTAAACATTCAAATATGATCATAGAGTCCTTCAGAATTAGAAGAACACGTGTAGATGCTCTTGCATTTTTATATTACCGACAAAGGGCGTTGTTCTGAGTTGTCCCCTCACCAAACCCATTTAGTGCTCAGGAGACTTTTTCTTCCCTCTAGTGAGTCTATGGCCATCGAAACCTCATCACTGGGGCCAGCGACACTTTTGCATACCTTCTTCATTGTCATCACTGTCACCCCCATTATCTCCACACTGGCATCTATCCATGCCACAGACACTATTGATGGTGGTGGCATAGCCTTCTGCCATTGCTGCCCTCCCTTCCTTGCCTTTAGGTCATACTATTGACCTTAACAGGACTGCCATTATCTCCTACTCGATGACTTGAACTAGAGCCAAAAGGAAAGCAAAATAACTCTAGACCTAAACAATCTTTCCTTTGACCATACACAACTCATTTCTAGCTTTCTGCTCCATGGGGTTGGGGGGAAGCAGGCTCAAAATAGTGTGGACTCATTTCTTATGTTGTTTAACCTTCTTTTTCTCCCAACACTAGTAGAGGCATCTGAAACAAACACCTTAAATTTCTCTGAGTGAAATCTAATATATCCAGCTTTGCAGTTTGGAGAATGCATTAGATCCCAAGTAAAATTAGAGTAACTCTGCTGCAGGCACTTTTTTCAATTTTCAACTTCCCATTTCAGTTATCTAAACTGCTTTTGGAAACAACATTTCATTTTCCTTAAGCCAGTGGCTTCCAGCCCTAAATATAATTAGAATCATTTGGGGATGGGGGATTTATAAGAAATAGATTATTTAATTGGTATCTTGAATCTGTAAGTACAGAAGTATATTTGAGCATTGTGATTTATTTTTAACTCTAGGTGATTTGAAGAGCCATAAGAGATCTTTTGCACAATCACTCCTGTTTATAGTTCCAGAGAATAGGCATAGAGCTTGAAAATTCCCAGGGATCTTATATGCTGAAGATCCATGAGAGATTTTATTTAGAGGTCTCTAACCTAGCTCATTTGAAATAAAGTATTACTAAATAGCAAACTTTTTACTCTATTACACTTAAGAGAGGTGGAAACTTATGCATTCACACATGTATTAAACTTAATATTTTGGTGAATAGAAAATCACAAGTCTTTCACTGTAAGCTCTCTAAAGGCAATAATGCATCTGATTTTTTTGGTATTCTCCATCAATACCTAAATCCCTAACTAGCAAGTTGCCTTGGCTGCATGAATGTCAGAATAAGCCAGTTACTAATATGGATAACCAATAAATAAATGGCATTTATATATTCAACCTTAATCTCTCATTTGGGCTTCAGATTTATATACTCAACTGACTAGTTACTATTAAACAGAAATAGAGATTTCTTCTCAGAATATCTGAATCCACCCTGTCTCAACTGACCTTCATTTTCAGAAAGACTCTTGGTAGTAAACCACATTTTAAATTATCCAATTGCTAAGATCACATATGTGTGAATCAGTCTTAATCTCTACTTTTTCACCATGATAACAAGTCTTTCACCAAGCTTTGTGGTGTATATCCAAAATAAATCTGGTATGAATTTATCTTTTTCTATCTCCATTGCAACCACTCTGGTCAATGTTTACCTTGAATCTCACTGGACTACTGAATTTACCTCATCTGGGGCCTCCCAGCTCCCATGATTTCCCTCTCATAGTCAATGTGCTGCACAAGAGCAAAAACAACACTTAAAAAACAAACAAACAAACAACTTTACTGAGGGATGGTTTTCATCCCATTCATCCAAGAGGTATACAGTTCAACTTTTCAAAGCGTATTTGCACATATGTGCACCTTATGTGCACATATGGTGCACATTCACCACAAATTTGATCTTATTATAATGGAGTTATGGTTCCAAATGGACTGGTTTCAAAATGGGAAAGGAGTACTCAACACTGTATATTGTCACCCTGCTTATGTAACTCATGTGCAGAGTACATCAGGCGAAATGCTGGGCTGGAAGCACAGCATTGTAGTCACAATGAAGCACAAACTGCAATCAAGATTGCCAGGAGAAATATCAATGACCTCAGGTATGCAGATAACACCAACCTTATGGCAGAAAGCAAAGAGGAATTGAAGAGTTTCTTGATGAAAGTGAAAGAGGAGAGTGAAAAAGCTGGCTTAAACTCAACTTTCCAAAACTAAGATCATGGCATATGGTCCCATCACTTCATGGCAATTAGATGGAGAAACAATGAAAACAGTGAGAGATTTTATTTTCTTGGGCTCCAAAATCACTGCAGCTGGTGACTGCAGCCATGAAATTATCCGCAAATCAATCAACGTAATACACCACATTAACAAATTGAAAGATAAAAACCATATGATTATCTCAATAGATGCAGAGAAAGCCTTTGACAAAATTCAACACTCATTTATGATTAAAACTCTCCAGAAAGCAGGAATAGAAGGAACATACCTCAACATAATAAAAGCTATATATGACAAACCCACAGCAAGCATCACCCTCAATGGTGAAAAATTGAAAGCATTTCCTCTGAAATCAGGAACAAGACAAGGATGCTCACTCTCACCACTACTATTCAACATAGTGTTGGAAGTTTTGGCCACAGAAATCAGAGCAGAAAAAGACATAAAAGAAATCCAGATAGGAAAAGAAGAAGTGAAACTCTCGCTGTTTGCAGAGGACATGATCCTCTACATAGAAAACCCTAAAGACTCCTCCAGAAAATTACTAGAGATAATCAATGAATATAGTAAAGTTGCAGGATATAAAATTAACACACAGAAATCCCTTGCATTCCTATATACTAACAATGAAAAAACAGAAAGAGAAATTAAGGAAACAATACCATTCACCATTGCAAAAAAAAAAGAATAAAATACTTAGGAGTATATCCCCTAAAGTAACAAAAGACCTATACATAGAAAACTATAAGACACTGATGAAATAAATCAAAGAGGACACAAACAGTTGGAGAAACATACCGTGTTCATGGATTGGAAGAATCAATATTGTCAAAATGGCTATTCTACCCAAAGCAATCTATAGATTCAATGCAATCCCTGTCAAGCTACCAACGGTATTTTTCACAGAACTAGAACAAATAATTTCACAATTTGTATGGAAATACAAAGAACCTCGAATAGCCAAAGTAATCTTGAGAAAGAAGAATGGAACTGGAGGAATAAACCTGCCTGACTTCAGACTCTACCACAAAGCCACAGTCATCAAGACAGTATGGTACTGGCACAAAGACAGAAATATAGATCAATGGAACAGAATAGAAAGCCCAGAGATAAATCCACGAACCTATGGACACCTTATCTTTGACAAAGGAGGCAAGGATATACAATGGAAAAAAGACAATCTCTTTAACAAGTGGTGCTGGGAAAACTGGTCAACCACTTGTAAAAGAATGAAACTAGAACACTTCCTAACACCATACACAAAAATAAACTCAAAATGGATTAAAGATCTAAATGTAAGACCAGAAACTATAAAACTCCTAGAGGAGAACATAGGCAAAACACTCTCCGACATAAATCACAACAAGATCTTCTATGACCCACCTCCCAGAATATTGGAAATAAAAGCAAAAATAAACAAATGGGACCTAATGAAAATTAAAAGCTTTTGCACAACAAAGGAAACTATAAGTAAGGTGAAAAGACAGCCCTCAGATTGGGAGAAAATAATAGCAAATGAAGAAACAGACAAAGGATTAATCTCAAAAATATACAAGCAACTCCGGAAGCTCAATTCCAGAAAAATAAATGACCCAATCAAAAAATGGGCCAAAGAACTAAACAGACATTTCTCCAAAGAAGACATACAGATGGCTAACAAACACATGAAAAGATGCTCAACATCACTCATTATCAGAGAAATGCAAATCAAAACCACAATGAGGTATCATTACAGGCCAGTCAGGATGGCTGCTATCCAAAAGTCTACAAGCAATAAATGCTGGAGTGGGTGTGGAGAAAAGGGAACCCTCTTACACTGTTGGTGGGACTGCAAACTAGTACAGCCACTATGGAAAACAGTGTGGAGATTTCTTAAAAAACTGGAAATAGAACTGCCATATGACCCAGCAATCCCACTTCTGGGCATACACACTAAGGAAACCAGATCTGAAAGAGACACGTGCACCCCAATGTTCATCGCAGCACTGTTTATAATAGCCAGGACATGGAAGCAACCTAGATGCCCATCAGCAGATGAATGGATAAGGAAGCTGTGGTACATATACACCATGGAATATTACTAAGCCATTAAAAAGAATTCATTTGAATCAGTTCTAATGAGATGGATGAAACTGGAGCCCATTATACAGAGTGAAGTAAGCCAGAAAGATAAAGAACATTACAGTATACTAACACATATATATGGAATTTAGATAGATGGTAGCGATAACCCTATATGCAAAACAGAAAAAGAGACACAGAAGTACAGAACAGACTTTTGAACTCTGGGGGAGAACGTGAGGGTGGGATGTTTTGAAAGAACAGCATGTATATTATCTATGGTGAAACAGATCACTAGCCCAGGTGAGATGCATGAGTCAAGTGCTCGGGCCTGGTGCACTGGGAGGACCCTGAGGAGTCGGGTGGAGAGAGAGGTGGGAGGGGGGATCGGGATGGGGAATACGTGTAACTCTATGGCTGATTCATATCAATGTATGACAAAACCCACTGGGGGGAAAAAAAAAAAGACCATTTGAGATGCAAGAAGTCTAAAAAAAAAAAAATAAATAAAAGACCCTTGCTCCTTGGAAAAAAAGCTATGACCAACCTAGACAGCATATTAAAAAAGCAGAGACATTATTTTGCTGACAAGGTCCATTTAATCAAGCTATGCTTTTTCCAGTAGTCATGTATGATGTGAGAGTTGGGCAATATAGAAAGTTGACCACTGAAGAACTGATGTTTTTGAACTGTGTTGTTGGGGAAGACTCTTGAGAGTCCCTTAGACAGCAAGGAGATCAAATCAGTAAATCCTAAAGGAAATCAGTCCTGAATATTCATTGGAAGGACTGATGCTGAAGCTCCAATACTTTGGCCACCTGATGCAAAGAACTGACTCATTGGAAAATACCCTGATGCTGTGAAAGATTGAAGGCAGGAGGAGAAGGGGATAACAGAGGATGAGGTGGTTGGATGGTATCACTGAATCAATGGACATGAGTTTGAGCAAACTCTGGGAATTGGTGATGGACAGGGAAGCCTGGTGTGCTGCAGTCCATGGGATCACAAAGAGTCAGACACAACTGAGCAACTGAACTGAACCAAACTCTGCATAAAATTAAATAAACAGGGTGACAGTATACAACTTTCACCTCCTACTTTCCCAATTTGGAACCAGTCCATTGTTCCCTGTCTGGTTCTAACTGTTGCCTCTTGATTTGCATACAATTTTCTCAGGAGGCAGATAAGGTAGTCTTAGAGTCCTATTTCTTCAAGAACTTTCTGTAGTTTATTGTGATTCCCACAGTCAAAGACCTTAGTGTAGTCAATGAAGCAGAAGTAGATGTTTTTTCTGGAGTTCTCTTGTTTTTTCTATGATCCAA
The DNA here is from genome assembly GCF_963930625.1 of Muntiacus reevesi. NCBI lineage: Eukaryota > Metazoa > Chordata > Mammalia > Artiodactyla > Cervidae > Muntiacus > Muntiacus reevesi. Next base: position 79,012,997 of record NC_089257.1, read on the forward strand.
TGGATGTTGGATCTAAATCCAGCTTGAACATCTGGAAGTTCTCTGTTCCTGTACTGCTAAAGCCTGGCTTGGAGAATTTTGAGCATTACCTTGCTAGCATGTGAAATGAGTGCAATCGTATAGTAGTTTGAACATTCTTTGGCAATGCCTTTCTTTGGGATTGGAGTGAAAACTCACCTTTTCCTGTTTTATGACCACTGCTCAATTTTCCAAATTTGCTGGCATGTTGAGTACAGTGCTTTCACAGCATCATCATTTAGGATTTGAAATAACTCAACTGGAATTCCATCACCTCCACTAGCTTTGTTAATAGTGATGCTTCCTAAGGCCCACTTGACTTTGCAATCCAAGATGTCTGACTTTAGGTGAGTGATCACATCATCATGGATATCTGTGTCATTAAGATCTTTTTTGTATAGTTTTTCTGTGTATTCTTGCTATCTCTTCTTAATATCTTCTGTCTATGTTAGGGCTATTCTGTTTTTGTCCTTTATTTTCCCTATGTTTGCATGAAATGTTCCTTTGGTATCTCTAATTTTCTTAAAGAGATCTCTAGTCTTTCACATTTTAACATTTTCCTCTTTGTTTACATGTTCGCTTAGGACGGCTTTATTATCTCTCCTCGCTATTCTTTGGAACTCTGCATTCAGATGGATGTATCTTTCTTTTCTCCCTTGCCTTTCACTTCCCTTCTTTTCTTAGCTACTTGTTAGGTCTCCAAAGACATAGACATTTTACCTTTTCTCCTTTCTTTTTCTTGGTGATGGTTTCGATTACTGCCTCCTGTACAATGTCACAAACTTCCATCCATAGTTCGTCAGGCATTCTTTCTATCACATTTAATCCCTTGAATCTACTTGTCACTTCCACCGTATAAATGTAAGGGATTTGATTTAGGTCATACCTGAATGGCCTAGTGGATTTCCCTACTTTCTTCCATTTAAGTCTGTATAATCTCTAATCTACTTTCTCTGTATGTAGATTTCCCTGATTTGGATACTCATGTGTGTCATGTAGTATGTTTTCTTTAAGACTGGTTTCTTTTACTTAACATAAAGAATATGAATTCATTCATGTTTTAGCATGTATAGTACTTCATTCCTTTTTATGACTAAATAAAATTCTACTGTATAGATAATCCAGGTATTGTTTATTCATTTGCCCACTGATATATATGTAGGTTATTTCTTTTTGATTATTATGAATAATGTTGAAATGAACATTCCTTTACAGGTTTCATATATATGAACATTCATATATATGTTTTAATTTCTTTTGGGTATATGCCAAGGGCTAGAAGTACTTATCATATTGTTTTGTAACTCTTTGTTTAATAATCATTTGAGCAACTGCCATCCTGGTTTCCAAAGCACCTGCACCAATTTACCTTCCTACAAGTAGTGTATGAAGGTTCTGATTTCTCCACAGCCTCACAAAAAACTTGCTCCTTGAATTTTTGTGTCTGGTAATTCCAGTGAGTGTAAAGTAGTATCTCATTATGGTTTCGATTTGCAATCTCCTTATGACTAATGATTTCAAGCATCTTTTCAAGTGTTTGTTGATATATATTTTTTAATACTTAAAGCAGATGATGTCATTCCTTTTCTCTGTCATCACTGCATCTCCAGGACTTAAAATGGTATCTGACACATGATAAGAGATTAATAATTAATATGTAATTATTAGTTAATATATAGTAAATGAGTGAATGATTAATAAATGCCTCCATAGCGGTGTAGAGTGCTTCCTAGGAATGAGTGTTTAGAAGTATAGCTAATGAGACTATCTTGGCTATGTCTTTCAAAGAACAAGTGCAAAAATTAGAGAACTTTATGAAAAACATTTAGATGTTGTAAGATTGTTCTAAAGACCAAATGATAATCTAGTACTTTCCTATTCAAAATGTGGTCTGTGGACCTCCACTATTAACATCAGCTTTAAATGATTAAAAGGTTCCTGGGGCTTAAATGATACCTAGAAAATGGGACAAGTTTCTACTACCTCTTTCTGAAGCTTTCTTCATCACCGTTAGCTCTTATTAGGTGGTACTGCTACCACATATATGTTGCTCATCCACACTCAATGTAGCATGGCTATAATAAGCATCAAGATGCTCACTCTTCATTTCTTGCCACCAATCAATTTCAACACAAAGACCTAATGTTGTCAAGAACAATATCAGGTGTTATTTCTCTGATTCATACAACAGTAATCTCTGAGATCCCATCTATCGCACTCATAGAAATCCCTCAAATCCCTAGTACTCTCTGTCCTTCCAGCCTCCTTTCATGTTCTAGCTCTGAGGCAAGGGTAGATTTGTTTAATTGGGCAGAAACTCCCAAACAGTGTCCTGAATGGAGAACAATTTCCGACAACTTTTGTTTCAGGCCCTCTCAGGGGGGTAACACAGTCCAGTGATATTTCCTTAGATTCAGTGAGCTCAGAACTCAGACTATAAGGACTGGCCATCATTCCATGTTTTTGTCTGCTTTACTTTGAAGGACAAGACAAGTTAAATGCTAATAGGGATGATGAAAAACAATCAATCTAAGAAATCATCCTGCCACCCTATAAATACTGATATTAGCAATTGCATAGCCCTTACTGTATCCCATCTGTGTTCTGGATGTTTTATTACCACACCCATTTTCAGAGGAGGAAATACATGTAGAGAGATTAAGCAATTTGTGAAACAATAGTGACTAAAAAGTGATAGATCCAGGATTAGAGCTGAATCTTGTTCCAGATTCTGAAATTTTAACTACAATGCTCTGCTACATTGTCTCTCTATTCTTCAGAACTTAACATGTGCCTTACATGTCAAGTAATACATTACAAACTTTTCAAACTTCAATGCATTTAATCCTCAAATCACAATAATGAAATAGACATTGATCTAGGAATTTAAATACCTATAAAATTAAAGTTTATAAATGCTAACTGTCTAAAGTCAGCCACTAGTAAGTAGAGGAGTTATGATTTTAAAGTTTATTTATTAATAGCAAAGTTCACTGATTTAATGAAACATTCTTTTCTTCTTTTTCCTAGAACAGTCCTTCTATATTGTTACTTCTATATTTTTTTTTATGACCTATCCATCTGATATAATCTCTTTCTATTTAAACCTGTGATAGTCAATTTTTTGTGTTAACTTGGCTAGGCCACAGTGCCTACTCATTTGGACAAACACTTGTCTTGATGTTGCCATGAAGATATTTTTCAGATGAGATTATCATTTAAATAAGTAGACTTTGAGTAAAGCAGATTATCTCCCCTTTAAAGTGAACTCTTCATCCAATTAGTTGAAGGTCTTAAGGGAAAAAAAGATTTTTTTTTTGCTTCCCTGGTGACTCACATGGTAAAACATCTGCCTGCAATGCAGGAGACCCAGGTTTGATCCCTGGGTTGGGAAGATCCCATAGAGAAGGAAATGGCAACCCACTCCAGTATTCTTGCCTGGAAAACCCCATGGTCAGAGGAGCCTGATGGGTTACAATCCATGGGGTCGCAAAGAGTCAGACACAACTAAGCGACCTTGTTCTGAAAAAAAAAAAAAAAAAAAGAAATCTTTCCAGGAGATTATCTGCTGGCATACCCTGGACATTTTGGACTTGACATACTTGAACATTATGGACAAATGTCTATAATCATGGCAGTCAATTTTAAAAAACTTCTCTCAGATAGATACATAGATGCATAGATAATCTCCATTTCCTTTGAATCCACATAGAATACTGTGATGACACATTCTATTACATCATACAAGTACTTGTTTACTATTATTTTTATATACATTCTTTAGATTATTAATAACAGAGGATAAGTACAGTATCTACTTTAATTGGTTTGAAGCACATACCATGATTCAACTGCTACATAGTAAGTGCTCCGTGCATGTGTTTTGAATTAATAACAAAAGGAGGGTAACAGTCAATTGTATGTAAAATTCCACCAGCACTTTAACTCTAAAGACCTCTCTTCTAAATTTCTTCACCCCTTTCCTCTCTCTATAATAAAAACTTCTCTTTAATATAATATGGGAAAAATTCAAGAATCAGCTCAGCAACTATAAACCATTTTGAGGAAAGCTATTCACCACAGGAATTAAAGATTATATCAATAACAGCAATTTCACTCTTGCCATTAAAATGTAGATATTAATAGATTATTATATTAATGGAGCTGGATTTTTCACTATTGAGAATATTTGATAGGCTGCAAGATTTTAGTATGTCTCAACATAAAAAGGACTTTCACATCAACATAAAGTAAGACAAGACACTAAATTTAATCCATAGTGGATCTGAATATAAATGCCTATTGCTGTGTCATATGCTATTTATCCACTACTCTCCTCATTTTATATACATTTCATTGTGATCTTTTATGCATCTAAAGGCTAATATTTTCTAAATGATGACTGTCTATCATATTCAGTAGCATTTTAAGAAATTTAATTGCATTGGCTTCAATTTCCATTGGGTTGATGAGTTTTAAAAAATATACACTTTTTTTTTATTTTCTGTGTGGCCCATGTCTGATCTTTCTCAGCCGCCTCTGCCTCTAATTAGCTGTGAATTAGTTCTTGCACATCATAGCAACAGAGAACAATTCCTTGCATTAAAATATATTTCATAGTTTGGTCCATAAAATTGAACATTTTTCTAGGTTCCATATCAAGCAATTTGTCCTAGCCACCTTACCTTCCTGTAATTTTGGGTGTTTAATGTCTCATTTACCTAAAAATGACTTCTGATCCCTAAACTTTTCTTTAGTATGCTCAGAATTAAGGTTTAGCACAAGTTAAGCTGCCTTTTGTATTCTCATATAGTATATTCCTAGAAGAGTTAATTCTTTTCACATAGGAAACTTTTCTGTTCAACAGGAATCCTAAAATAAATAAATAAATAAATAAATAAATAAATAATTTCTTCTTCCACTGCTTTCACTTTTCCCCCATCTATTTGCCATAAAGTAATGAGGCCAGATGCCATGAACTTAGTTTTTTGAATTTTAAATTTTAAGCTGGCTTTTTCACTCTCCTCTTTCACCTTCAAGAGGCTCTTCACTTCTTCTTCAAATTCTGACGTTAGGGTAGTATCATTTGCATATCTGAGTTTATTGATATTTCTCCTGACAATCTTGATTCCAGCTTGTGATTCATCCAGCCTGGGATTTTGCATGATATACTCTACATATAAATCAATTAAGGAGGGTGACAATATATAGCTATGATGTATGTCTTTCCCAATTTGGAGCCGTCCATTTTTCTATGTCTGGCTCTAGATGTCGCTTCCTGTCCTGCATACAGGTTTCTCAGGAAATAGGTAAGGTAGTCTGGCATGCCCGTTTTTTTAAGGATTTCCACAGTTTGTTGTGATCCACACAGTCAAAAACTGTAGTGCAGTCAATGAAGAAGAAATAGATGATTTTCTTAAATTCTTTTGCTTTTTCTATGATCCGACGGATGTTGGCAATTTGATCTCTGGATCCTCTGCCTTTTCTAAATACAACTGGTACATCTAGAACTTCTCAGTTCATATACTTTTGAAGCTTATCTTAAAAGATTTTGAGCATGATTTTATTGGCATGTGAAATGATCACAATTGTTCAGTAGTTTGAACATTCTTTGGCATTGCCCTTCTTTGGGATTGGAATGAAAACTGACTTTTTTCAGTCCTATAATCACTGCTGAGTTTTCCAAATTTGCTGGCATATAGAGTGCAGCACTTTAACAGCAACACCTTTTAGGATTTGAAAATGCATAGCTGGAGTCCCATCACCTCCACTAGCTTTATTTGTAGTGATGCTTTCTAGGACTCACTTGACTTCACACTCCAGGATGTCTGACTCTAGGTGAGTGAGCATACCATTATAGTTATCTAGATCATCAAGATCATTTTTTGTACAGTTCTTCTAGGTGTTATTGCCACCTCACAATATCTTCTGCTTCTGTTAGTTCCTTAACTATTTCTGTCCTTCATTGTGCCCAACTTTGGTTGAAATATTCCCTTGGTATCTCTAGTTTTCTTGAAGCTATCTCTAATCTTTCCCATTGCATTGATTTCCTCTACTTCTTTGCACTGATAATTGAGGAAGGCTTTCTTATTTCTCCTTGTTATTCTTTGGAACTCTACACTCAGATGGAGTTTTTTCCTCTGTCTTTTGCTTCCTCTGTTTTATCCTCTGTTTTTTGCTTCTCCTCTTTACTTAGCTATTTTTTTTTAATTTTTATTTTTTACTTATTTATTTTTCTTTTTACTTAGCTATCTGTAAGGCCTCCTCAGACAGCCATTCTGCTTTCTTGCCTTTCTTTCTTGAGGATAGTTTTGGTTACCGCTTCTTGACCAATGTTACAAACATCCATTACGAGTTTTCAGGCACTCTATCAGATCTAATTCCTTGAACCTATTTGCCATGCCTACTGTAAAATAATCAGGGATTTGATTTAAGTCATAACCTGAATGGTCTAGTGGTTTTTCCTACTTTCCTCATCTTAAACTTAAATTTCACAATAAGGAGCTCATGATCTGTGCAACAGTCAACTCCAAATCTTGTTTTTACTTTTTGCTAAGAGTATAGAGCTTCTCCATATTTGGCTACAGAGGATATAATCATTCTAATTTCAGTATTGACCATCAATGGGAGAGTTACTATCTGTCAGATATTGTGCCAAATATCTTAAAAAGTTTTAATGCTTTTTTAAATCTCCAGAGCAAGCTTCCATGATAAGAATTTTTATATTATTGCTTTCACTTATACAGAGGACCCTGGCAGTCTACAGTCCAAAGTGTTTCAGAGTCAGACACAAGTGAACATGCACGAATTGTCACTCTGGACACCATGATACTAAATTTTACTGAGATGAATAATACACCCAGATCAGCAAGATGATTGAATAAAAAGCCTTGCATTCTCCTTTCCCCATGGATACACCAATTTGATAACAACTCACATATAGATTACCCTTATAAGAAATGCCAAAACTAATTAGAAATCACCTTATATTGGGTAATGAGCATCTGGTGGCTCAGATAGTAAAGAATCTGCCTGCAATGCAGGAGACACAGGTTTGGTCTCTGGGTTGTGAAGATTCCATGGAGTAGGAATTGGCAACCTACTCCAGTATTTTCACCTGGAGAACTCCATGGAGAGAGGAGTCTGGCGGGCTACAGTCCGTAGGGTCGCAAAGAGTTGGACACAATTGAGCGACTACCACTTATACTGAGTAAAAGTGTAAAAGCAACGACATGGAAACCAGAAGAAAAAGTGAAGGTTTTTTTGCTTGTTTGTTTTGTTTTTTTTAGCCAAAATCCCAACCCTAGCAGCAGTGTCATATAATTAGAAGAAACCCTCTGCCTCCCAGCTTTTCCTTGAATGGCTAAAGAGTTGGACCTTATAGTTGAGGCCTCAGCTATTCCAGGCATTGCCTAAGGGAAAGGTCTCAGAAACTAAAAGAGATCTGTATACACTAGTAGTCCTGGGACTACAATAGACAAAGCTGTCTGAACCAACATGGAGGCAAGCACTCATCACAGCTCCTTCCCCCACTCCTTACAGAGTGAGCAGGCAATAAATCCCAGCTGACAGATACTCTCTGAAAAGGAAAAAAAGTCAAATTGCACATCTAATGGCCCAATTTATCTGGGAGTTACCTGAAGAATTGGATACTGTCCCACTTGTCTTGGAGTATAGACAAGTCCTGGCCTACTCCAGATACCCAGATTTTGCTAAGAATAAACACAACCATTTTGATTACAAAAGGGTCTGTGATCTCCATCGAAGATCTAACCTAATTCATAATAATCTTATGTACTAGGTTTTATATATGGAAACATCCTTAATAATCCATCAAAAATGGTTAGAACAATTTAATGAACTGAATAAAGTTGTAGGATATAAAATAAAAATGCAAAAAGTCTTTAATTTCTATATAGTCATAAGGAAATGTCTGAAAGAAAATGAGAAAAATAATTTATTTGCAATCATAACAAAAGAATAAAACAATTAAGAAGAAAATAACCAAGGTAGTAAAAGACTCTTATAGTAGAAAATGTATAATAATGATGAAAAATATTTTAAAAAATAACAAATCAAATTCAATAACATGTTAATAGAATCATACACCATGATCATGTGGGATTTATCCCAGGGATGAAAATTTTTTTCAATATCTGCTGTCATAGTCAACAATAGAGCCTGAAATGCACTACTTGGGTGCAATCTCAAAAACGACAGAATAATCTCAGTTCATCTCAAAGACAAACCATTCAATATCACAGTAATCTAACTCAATGCCCAACAAATAATGCTGAAGAAGCTAATGTCAAATGGCTTTATGAAGGTCTACTAGATTCTCTAGAATTAACACCCAAAAAAGACGTCCTTTTCATCATTGGGGACTGGAATGCAAAAGTGGAAAGCCAAGAGATACCTGGAGTAACAGGCAAGATTGGCCTTGGAGTACAAAATGAAGAGCAGGGCAAAGGCTAACAAAATTTTGCCAAGAGAATGCACTGGTTGTAGCAAACACTCTCTTCCAACAACACAAGAGAGGACTCTACACATGGACATCATCAGAGGGTCAATACCAAAATCATATTGATGATATCCTTTTTTTTTTTTTTTTTTAATTTTATTTTATTAGTTGGAGGCTAATTACTTCACAACATTTCAGTGGGTTTTGTCTTACAATGACATGGATCAGCCATAGAGTTACACGTATTCCCCATCCCGATCCCCCCTCACACCTCCCTCTCCACCCGATTCCTCTGGGTCCTCCCAGTGCACCAGGCCCGAGCACTTGTCTCATGCATCTCACCTGGGCTAGTGATCTGTTTCACCATAGATAATATACATGCTGTTCCTTCGAAACATCCCACCCTCACCTTCTCCCGCAGAGTTCAAAAGTCTGTTCTGTACTTCTGTGTCTCTTTTTCCGTTTTGCATATAGGGTTATCATTACCATCTTTCTAAATTCCATATATATGTGTTAGTATGCTGTAATGTTCTTTATCTTTCTGGCTTACTTCACTCTGTATAATGGGCTCCAGTTTCATCCATCTCATTAGAACTGATTCAAATGAATTCTTTTTAATGGCTTAGTAATATTCCATGGTGTATATGTACCACAGCTTCCTTATCCATTCATCTGCTGATGGGCATCTAGGTTGCTTCCATGTCCTGGCTATTATAAACAGTGCTACGATGAACATTGGGGTGCACGTGTCTCTTTCAGATCTGGTTTCCTCAGTATGTAAGCCCAAAAGTCGTATTGCTGGGTTATATGGCAGTTCTATTTCCAGTTTTTAAAGAAATCTCCACACTGTTCTCCATAGTGGCTGCACTAGTTTGCATTCCCACCAACAGTGTAAGAGGGTTCCCTTTCCTTCACACCCTCTCCAGCATTTATTGCTTGTAGACTTTTTGATAGCAGCCATCCTGACTGGCGTGTAATGATACCTCATTGTGGTTTTGATTTGCATTTCTCTGATAATGAGTGATGTTGAGCATCTTTTCATGTGTTTGTTAGCCATCTGTATGTCTTCTTTGGAGAAATGTCTGTTTAGTTCTTTGGCCCATTTTTTGATTGGGTCATTTGTTTTTCTGGAATTGAGCTTCCGGAGTTGCTTGTATATTTTTTGAGATTAATCCTTTGTCTGTTTCTTCATTTGCTATTATTTTCTCCCAATCTGAGGGCTGTCTTTTCACCTTACTTATAGTTTCCTTTGTAGTGCAGAAGCTTTTAAGTTTCATTAGGTCCCATTTGTTTAGTTTTGCTTTTATTTCCAATATTCTGGGAGGTGGGTCATAGAGGATCCTGCTGAGATTTATGTCGGAGAGTGTTTTGCCTATGTTCTCCTCTAGGAGTTTTATAGTTTCTGGTCTTACATTTAGATCTTTAATCCATTTTGAGTTTATTTTTGTGTATGGTGTTAGAAAGTGTTCTCATTTCCTTCCTTTGCAAGTGCTTGACCAGTTTTCCCAGCACCACTTGTTAAAGAGGTTGTCCTTTTTCCATTGTATATCCTTGCCTCCTTTGTCAAAGATAAGGTGTCCATAGGTTCGTGGATTTATCTCTGGGCTTTCTATTCTGTTCCATTGATCTATATTTCTGTCTTTGTGCCAGTACCATACTGTCTTGATGACTGTGGCTTTGTAGTAGAGTCTGAAGTCAGGCAGGTTTATTCCTCCAGTTCCATTCTTCTTTCTCAAGATTACTTTGGCTATTCGAGGTTTTTTGTATTTTCATACAAATTATGAAATTATTTATTCTAGTTCTGTGAAAAATACCGTTGGTAGCTTGACAGGGATTGCATTGAATCTATAGATTGCTTTGGGTAGAATAGCCATTTTGACAATATTGATTCTTCCAATCCATGAACACGGTATGTTTCTCCATCTGTTTGTGTCCTCTTTGATATCCTTCATCAGTGTTTTATAGTTTTCTACGTATAGGTCTTTTGTTTCTTTAGGTAGATATACTCCTAGGTATTTTATTCTTTTTGTTGCAATGGTGAATGGTATTGTTTCCTTAATTTCTCTTTCTGTTTTTTCATTGTTAGTATATAGGAATGCAAGGGATTTCTGTGTGTTAATTTTATATCCTGCAACTTTACTATATTCATTGATTATCTCTAGTAATTTTCTGGAAGAGTCTTTAGGGTTTTCTATGTAGAGGATCATGTCATCTGCAAATAGTGAGAGTTTCACTTCTTCTTTTCCTATCTGGATTCCTTTTATGTCTTTTTCTGCTCTGATTGCTGTGGCCAAAACTTCCAACACTATGTTGAATAGTAGTGGTAAGAGTGGGCATCCTTGTCTTGTTCCTGATTTCAGAGGAAATGCTTTCAATTTTTCACCATTGAGGGTGATGCTTGCTGTGGGTTTGTCATATATAGCTTTTATTATGTTGAGGTATGTTCCTTCTATTCCTGCTTTCTGGAGAGTTTTAATCATAAATGAGTGTTGAATTTTGTCAAAGGCTTTCTCTGCATCTATTGAGATAATCATATGGTTTTTATCTTTCAATTTATTAATGTGGTATATTACATTGATTGATTTGCTGATATTAAAGAATCCTTGCATTCCTGGGATAAAGTCCACTTGGTCATGGTGTATGGTTTTTTTAATATGTTGTTGGATTCTGTTTGCTAGAATTTCATTAAGGAATTTTGCATCTATGTTCATCAGTGATATTGGCCTGTAGTTTTCTTTTTTTGTGGCATGTTTGTCTGGTTTTGGAATTAGGGTGATGGTGGCCTCATAGAATGAGTTTGGAAGTTTACCTTCATCTGCAATATTCTGGAAGAGTTTGAGTAAGATAGGTGTTAGCTCTTCTCTAAATTTTTGGTAGAATTCAGCTGTGAAGCCATCTGGTCCTGGGCTTTTGTTTGCTGGAAGATTTTTGATTACAGTTTCGATTTCCTTGCTTGTGATGGCTCTGTTAAGATCTTCTAATTCTTCTTGGTTCAGTTTTGCAAAGTTATACTTTTCTAAGAATTTGTCCATTTCATCCAAGTTGTCCATTTTATTGGCATAGAGCTGCTGGTAGTAGTGTCTTATGATCCTGTGTATTTCAGTGTTGTCTGTTGTGATCTCACCCTTTTCATTTATTATTTTGTTAATTTGGTTCTTCTCTCTTTGTTTCATAATGAGTCTTACTAATGGTTTGTCAATTTTGTTTATTTTTTCAGAAAACCAGTGTTTAGCTTTGTTGATTTTTGCTATGGCCTCTTTAGTTTCTTTTGCATTTATTTCTGCCCTAATTTTTAAGATTTCTTTCCTTCTGCTAACCCTGGGGTTCTTCACTTCTTCCTTCTCTAATTGCTTTAGGTGTAGAGTTAAGTTATTTATTTGGCTTTTTTCTTGTTTCTTGATGTAAACCTGTAATGCTATGAACCTTCCCCTTAGCACTGCTTTTACAGTGTCCCATAGGTTTTGGGTTGTTGTGTTTTCATTTTCATTCATTTCTATACATATTTTGATTTCTTTTTTGATTTCTTCTATGATTTGTTGGTTATTCAGAAGCGTGTTATTTAGCCTCCATATGTTTGAATTTTTAACAATTTTTTTCCTGTAATTGAGATCTAATCTTACTGCACTGTGGTCAGAAAAGATGACTGGAATGATTTCAATTTTTTTGAATTTTCCAAGACCAGACTTATGGCCCAGGATGTGATCTATTCTGGAGAAGGTTCCGTGTGCACTTGATAAAAAGGGGAAGCTGATTGTTTTGGGGTGAAATGTCCTATAGATATCAATTAGGTCTAGCTGGTCCATTGTATCATTTAAGGTTTGTGTTTCCTTGTTGATTTTCTGTTTAGTTGATCTATCCATAGTTGTGAGTGGGGTATTAAAGTCTCCCACTATTATTGTGTTACTATTAATGTCCTCTTTCATACTCGTTAGCGTTTGCCGTACATATTGTGGTGCTCCTATGTTGGGTGCATATATATTTATAATTGTTATATCTTCTTCTTGGATTGATCCTTTGATCATTATGTAGTGTCCTTCTTTGTCTCTTTTCACATCCTTTATTTGAAAGTCTATTTTATCTGATATGAGTATTGCGACTCCTGCTTTCTTTTGGTCTCCATTTGCGTGAAATATTTTTTTCCAGCTCTTCACTTTTAGTCTGTATATGTCTCTTGTTTTGAGGTGGGTCTCTTGTAGACAGCATATATAGGGGTCTTGTTTTTGTATCCATTCAGCCAATCTTTGTCTTTTGGTTGGGGCATTCAACCCATTTACATTTAAGGTAATTATTGATAGTTGTGGTCCCGCAAAATCATATTGATTATATTCTCCACAGCCAGTGTTGGAAATGCTCTATAAAGTCAGCAAAAAAAAAAAAAAAAAAAGATTGGGAGCTGACTGTGGCTCAGATCATGAACTCCTTATTGCAAAATTCTGACTTTAGTTGAAGAAACTAGGGAAAACCATTAGGCTACTCAGATATGACCTAAATCAAATCCATTCTGATTATACAGTGGAAGTGACAAATAGATTCAAGGGGCTAAATCTGATAGAGAGAGTGCCTGAAGAACTGTGGACAGAGTAGTGATATTGTACAGGAGGTGGTGATCAAAACCATCCCTAAGAAAAAATGTGCAAACAGGCAAAATGAATGCCTGAGAAGTTCTTACATTAGCTAAGCAAAGAAGAGAAGAAAAAGACAAAGGAGAAAAGGAAATATATTTCCACCTGAATACAGAGTTCCAAAGAATAGCAAGGAGGGAAAAGAAAGCCTTTCTAAGGAAACAATGCAGAGAAATAGAGGAAAACAGTAGAATGAGCAAGACTAGAGATCTCTTCAATAAAATCAGAGATACCAAGGAAACATTTCATGCAACGATAGGGACAAAAAAGGAAAGAAACTGTATGGACCTAACAGAAGCAGAGATATTAAGAAGAGGTGACAAGAATGCAAAGATTTGTACAAAAAAGATCTTAGTGACTCAGCTAACCATGACGGTGTGATCACTCACCTGGAGGCAGATAACCTGGAGTGCAAAGTCAAATGGGCCTTAGGAAGCATTTAAGAACAAAGCTAGTGGAGGTGATGGAATTCCAGCTGAGTTGTTTCAAACCTTAAAAGATTATTCTATCAAAGCACTTCACTCAATATGCCAGCAAATTTTGAAAGCTCAGCAGTGGTCACAGGACTGGAAAAGGTCAGTTTTCATTCTGATCCCAAAGAAGGACAATGCCAAAGAATGTTCAAACTACCTCTCAATTGCAGTAATTTCACATGCTAATAAGATAATGCTCAAAATCCTCCAAGTTAGGCTTCAACAGCTCATGATATGAGGACTTCCAAATGCACCAGTTGGATTTAGAAAAGGCAGAGTAGACAGAGATGAAATTGCCAACACACACTGGATCATAGAAAAAGCAACACATGTTGGATCTATAAAACATCTACTTCATTGATTATGTTAAAGTCTTTGACTGTGTGGATCCCAACAAACTGTGGAAAATTCTTCAAGAGATGGGAATACCAGAACACCTTACCTGCACCTAAGAAACCTGTATGAAGGTCAAGAAGCAACAGTTGAAACCAGACATGGAACAAGTGAACAACCGATTGGTTCAGAATTGAGAAAAGAGTGTGTCAAGGCTGTATATTGTCATCATGTTTATTTAACTTACATGCATTGTATATCATGTGAAATGTTGGACAGATGGGGACAAGCTAGAATCAAGATTGCCAGTAGAAATATCAATAATCTCAGATATGCAGATGCCACCACCCTCATGGTAGAAAGTGAAGGAGAACTAAAGAGCCTCTTAATGAAGGTTAAAGGGGAGAGTGAAAAACCTGGCTTAAAATCAGCCTTCAAAAAATGAAAATCATGGCATCTGCTCCCATCACTTCATGGCAAATAGATGGAGAAATAATGGAAACAGTGACAGACTTTATTTTTTGGGGCTCCAAAATCACTGTGGATGGTGAGTACAACCATGAATAAAAAGATGCTTGTTCCTTGAAAGAAAAACTATGACGAACCTGGACAGCACATTAAAAAGCAGAGACATTACTTTGCAAAGAAAAAAAAAAAAAAAAAAAAAAGTCCATATAACTAAAGCTATGGTTTTTCCAGTAGTCATCTACGGCTGTGAGAGTTGGACTGTAAAGAAAGCTGAGTGCCAAAGAATCGATGCTTTCAAGCTGTGGTGCTGGTGAAGACTCTTGAGAGTCCCTTTAAAAGCAAGGCGATCAAACCAGTCAATCGGAAAGGAAATCAACCCTGAATATTCATTGGAAAGACTGATGCTGAAGCTGAAGCATAAGCATCAATACTTGGCCTGCTGATGCAAAGAGCTGACTTATTGGAAAGACCCTGATTCTGAGAAAGATAGAAAGCAGTAGGAGAAGGGGACAACAGAAAACAAGATGTTTGGATGGCTTTACCGACTCAATAGACATGAGTTTGAGCAAGCTCTGGTCGGTGGTAAAAGTCAAGGAAGCTTGGCATGCTGCAGTTCATGGGGTCACTGAGAGTCAGACACAACTGAGCAACAACAACTAATTATACCTCATTAGCAAACTGAAGAACAGAAATCAGATATTCATCTCAGTAGATGCAGAAAAAGCTTTTGATAAAAATCAACATTTATTTATAATAAAACCTCTTCAGAAAGTGGTCATAGTAGGAGTATACCTCAACATTATAAAGGCCACAAATGACAAACTCAGAGCTAACATATTCAGTGGCATAAAGCTGAAAGAATTTCTCTAAGATCAGGAATAAGATGAGGATTCCTGCATTCAACACTTTTATTCAACCTAATTTTGAAAACCCTCACTATAGCAATCACAGAAGAAAAAGAAATTAAAGGAATCCAAATCGAAAAGGAAGAAAAAATGCTTCTGTTTGCAAATGACATATACTAATACATAAAAAATCCTAAAGACATCACTGGAAAACTACTAGAGCTCATCAATGAATTTGGTAAAGTTGCAAGATACAAAATCAATATACAGAAAATCTAGTGAATTTCTATACACTCACAATGAAGTATCAGAAAAATAATTTAAAAAAAAAAACATTTACTGTCACATCAAAAATAATAAAATACCTAGGAATATGCCTTTCTAAAAAAGCAAAAGAATCATACTACAAAAACTCTAATACACTAATGAAAGAAACTGAAAATGATTAAAAACAGGTGAAAAGACACACTATGCTTTGTGGTTGGAAGAATAAATACTGTTAAAATGAATGCACTACCCAAGACAATCCATAGATTCAATGAAATCCCTATCAAACTAAGGGAATTTTTCACAGAACTAAAACAAATATTTTTAAAAATTTTGTAGAAACATAAAAGACACTGAATAGCCAAAATGTTCTTGAAAAAAAAAAAAAAATCAGCTGGAATAATGATTTTCCCTGTCTAAAACTATATAAAGTTTTACCATCAAAGTATGGTACTGGCATAAAAATGGATATATAGATCAATGGAACAGAATGAAGAACCCAGAAATAAACCCACACATTTATGTCAATTAATCTATGACAAAGGAGACAAGATTACACAATGGAGAAAAGACAGTTTCTTCATATGGAGAACTGGGAAGACCATAGCCTTGACTATACATCTTCCCAGTGGTCACATATGGTTGTGAGAGCTGACTGTAAATTAGGCAGAACACCAAAGAATTAATGTCTTCCATCTGTGGTGCCAGAGAAGACTCCTGAAAGTCCCTTGGACAGCAAGGAGATCAAACCAATCAATCTTAAGGTAAATCAGCCTTGAATATTCTTTTGAAGGACTAATGCTAAAGCTGAAACTCCAGTATTTTGGTCATCTGATGCAACTCATTGGAAAAGTCCCTGATGCTGGAAAAGATTGAGGGCAAAAGAAGAGAGCGTCAGAGGATGAGATGGCTGGATGTCATCACCTATGCAATGGACATGAACTTAGGCAAACTTCGGGAGATAGTGAAATATAGGGAAGCTTGGTGTGCTGCAGTCAATGGGGTCGCAAAGAGTCAGATACTACTGGGCAACTGAACAACAGAACAGTGGAGAGCTGAACAGCTACATGCAAAAGATGAAATTAGAACATTAGAACAGGTCTTCCCTGGTGACTCGGTAAAGAATCTGCCTGTAATGTAGGTACCAAATATTGTAAAACTTGAGGAAAACATAGGCAGAACCCTCTTTTTTATATTGTAGCAATTGCTTTAGATTTGTCTTCTAAAGGAAAGGAAATAAAAGCAAAATAAACAAACTAGACCTAATTAAATTTAGAAGATTTTTCACAAAAAAAGGCAACAATTGACAAAACTAAAAAACAACCTACTGTATGAGAGAAAATATTTTTAAATGGTGTAACCGTTAAGACATTAATATCAAGCATGTATAAGCAGCTCATAAACTCAATATCAAAAAACAAACAATCAAAATGAACAGGAGAACTATATATATATATATATATTTCCCCCTCCCCAAAAAGGAAATGTAGATAGCCAATAGATACTTAAATGATACCATTATGAAATTGAAATATAATCCACAGTGAAATATCATCTCATACCTGTCAGAATCGTGATCATCAGAAACAGCACAAATAACAAATATTGGCCAGATTTTTCTACAGAGAAAGGAACACTTATTCATTGTTGGTGTGAATGCAAATTGGCATATCCACTGTGGAAAAAAGAGTCTGGAGTTTTCTCAAACCATCAAAATAGAACTACCATATGACCAGACAATTTCACTCCTGGGTAGATAACTGATTTTTTTTTAAATTTTTTACTACGGCTAGGACTTTATCCCTGTAATAAATATACTGTTAGATTTGGTTCACTAGTATTTTGTAAAGTATATTTTGCATTTATATTCATCAGTGGAATTGGACAGTAATTTTTCTTTTTTGTGGTATCTTTTCCTGGTTTTGGTATCAGACTCTGGCTCCATAGAATCAGTTTGGAAGTTTTCCTTCCTCTGATTTTTTTTTTTTTTAAATATTTTGAGAAAGATTGGTGTTTATCCTTCTCTAAATAGTTAGTATAATTCACCTGTGAAGTTATCTGGTCCTGGACTTTTGCTTGTTGAGAGTTTTTAAATTTCTGGTTCAAATTCAATACTTGTAATTAATCTGTTCATATTTTCGATTTCTTCCTACTTCAGTCTTGGAAGATTGTGCCATTATAATAAGAACTTTTCAATTTCTTCTAGGTTGTCCATTTTATTATAGAGTTGAGTAGTTCATAGTAGTCTCTTATGATTCTGTGTATTTCTGTGGTGTCATTTGTAATTTCTCTCTTTCTATTTCTGATTTTAGTGGTATGGGTTCCCTCCCTTTTTTCTTTATGAGTGTGGCTAAAGGTTTATCAGTGTTTTTTTTTTTTTTAATCTTTTCAAACAACCAGCATTTAATTTCATTGATATTTTCTACTGTTAGTTAGTCTCTATCTTGTTTACTTTTGCTCTGATTTTATTATTTCTTTGCTTCAACCATTTTTGGGTTTTATTTGTTCTTCTTTTATAGTTTCTTTCAGTGTAAGGTTAGGTTGTTTATTTGAGGTGTTTTTTTGTTTGTTTGTTTGTTTGCTTGTTTTTTTCCTGAAGTAAGCTTTTATCAGTATAAACTTCCCTCTTAGAACTGTTTTTGCTCCATCCCACAGGTGTGAATTGTCATATAGTCATTTTCATTTATCTCTAGTTTTTTTTTTTTCTTTGATTTCTCCAGTTATTCATTTGTTATTTAGGAACATAATAACAAGCCATGATTTCCTGAGTTCTTTGATCATTTTTATGATTATTACTCTGAACTGCTTCTTGGGTGGATTTCCCATCTCCACTTCATTTAGTTTTTCTTCTGGCATTTAATCTTGCTCCTTGAAGTGGATCATATTCCTTTATTATCTCATTTTGCCTAAGTTGCTATTTATATTTTTATGAATGTGGTAGGTTAGTTATGCTTTTCAAATCTGAAGGTGGCTTTCTGTATAATTCATCCAATGAGTACCTGCTATGCACTCCCTTTTAGTCTTCCAAGCTATGTGCTCTCATGAATCCCCTTAAGAGGGCTGTATGGGTCCTTCTACTGTGGGAGGCTGACTATATGGGTGGTCTAGTAGGTTTTATTGGCTCCCAACCTGGTTGGCTGCCAGGTTCTGCCATGTTCACATGTTGCTGTCTGCTGTCAGATGAAGAGGCAGCTTCTCACTGTAGAATTGTAGGTGGCCCTGGGGATACTGCTGGCTCACTGGTTGGGAGTGACAATGTCCCTATGAGTCCAGGGTTGTTCCTCACCCACTGGCATGCAAAGCCAGGTCCTTAGGTTTGTGCTGGACTACTGGTAGGCAAGACTCATTCTCTGAGTACAACTGCAGTTTCCAGACATTGCAGAACTTGTCTCTAATCCTTGTTGGAGAGGGGCACTTCCTGACACACTTGTGCCTGGGTTTCAGGTATCCTGAAACTTTCTTTGGCCTGCTAGTGGACAGAGCCAAGGCTGACCTTTTCCCAGGGTAGGGTCTGGCCTATTGTGGTTGGCCTGTATCTTCAAGCTGCCGGATGCTCTGTGTGTGTGTGTGTGTTTTGGTGGGGTGGGGGTGGGTAGGTTATGCACCATAGTGGGTGAGGTAGGCTTAGAGGCTAGTGCAGGATTCTTGGATGGGAAGGGTTGATATTTTCCCACTTCTGGTTGGAGCTCGGTCTTGTCCCTTTGGTGAGTAGGGCCAAGTCTAGGGGCATCTCTAGAGGTGTCTGTGGAAGGAGGTCTGCTCAGGAAGACTTTAGGCAGCCTATCTGCTATTTTCTATCCAGTCAATTACTGGGCCTGAGGCTTCCTAGCACTGACACCTATTGGATTGAGCAGGCTATTGGCTTGAGCCAGGTCTTAAAGGCACTAATGAATCAAGATGGCAGCTTCCAGTAGCAGTGTTTATCCAGTAGATGCTTCCAAATACAGTTTCCACCAGTGTCTTTGTTCCCAGGGTTAGTCATAGCCCACTTGCCCTTCCCATCTTCAAGAGACTCTCGAAGACCAGTAGGTAAGTCTGGTCCATGATTCTAGCAAATTTGGCTTTTTCCTTGAAATCCAGTGCATGTGAGAATCTATGTGCACATTTTAGAGTGAAATCTCTATTTTCCCCATTCTTATGGGGCTTCCAAAATTAAGCCCTGCTAGACTTCAAAGTCAAATATTCTGGAGATTCAGCTTTCCAATGCAGGATCCCTGGGTGGTGGGACACATGTGGAGCTCAGTACTCTCACTTCTGGGGGAGAACTTCTGCAATATAATTAGTATGTTTTATCTACTGATATTTGATCTAATTTAGTTATCTGTTTGGGTGTGCCTACTATCTTTCCACTTTTTCCTTTGTTTTATCCTCATTTTCTTTTCCTTTATTTATTTTTTTTGGTAGATTAAATATAGCATTTAGTATTCCATTTTTACCTCTTTTATTGACCTAGTAGCTTTATCTCTTTGTTTTTATTTATTGGATGCTCCAAATTTTAAAGCAAAATATGTGACAATGTGATAACAGTTGATGTTCATTTCCTCTATGTGCTATTGTCTCCACATATTTTAATCCTAAATATGAAATATATCCTAAACTCTCTAGCTATTGCTTGATTTACCCTGCCAATCATATTTTAAAGATATTAACTTGAGAAAAATTATTTTGTATTTACACACCAATTTGCTATTTTAAGTTTTCCATTATTTATATAGATTCAGATTCCTTGCTGTTAGTACTTCTTTTTTACCTGCAAAATCTATTCATTTTTTCTTATATTATAGTCCTGAAGAGTATGAACTATGTCAACTCTTGCTTGTCAAAAGATGTCTTTATTTCATCTACATTTCTGAAGGATTTTTTTTTCTTGGCCAGATATGAAAGTCTAGATTAACATGATATTTTCACCACTTTAAAGAAGCCCCATTGCCCTCTGGTTGCATAATTACCCTGGACTTGTATTTCCTTTTGCCCAGTGTACAAATACAATTACAATTATTTCAAATGAAGACTTATGGTGTTCTTATTGCTGCTTCTTTGCATATTCTGTATATGCATTTGTGTTTTCTGACTTCTTCTAATATTTTTGATTAGTCAATAATTTGGGCCCTTTTTATTTTTATTTTTAAATTTTTCTTAAATTAATGTATTTCTTTCAATTGGAGGCTAACTACTATACAATATTGTGGTGGTTTTTGCCATATATCAACATGAATCAGACACATGTATACATGTGTCCACATATCCTGAACACCACCTCCCACCTCCCTTCCCACCCCATCCTTCTGGGTTGTCCCAAAGCACTGGCTTTGAGTGCCCTGCTTCAAGCATCAAACTTGTACTGATCATCTATTTTACATATGGTAATAAACATATTTCAATGATATTCTCTAAAATCACCCCTCCCTCACCTTCTCCCACATAGTCCAAAAGTCTGTTCTTTACATCTGTATCCCTTTTGCTGTCTTGCATATAAGGTCAACGTTACCATCTTTCTAAATTCTGTATGTATGTGTTAATATACTGTACTGGTGCTTCTCTTTCTGAATTACTTCACTCTCTATAATAGGCTTCACTTTCATCCACCTCATTAGACCTGACTCAAATGCATTCTACTTTTATAGCTGAGTAATATTCCATTGTGTATATGTACCACAACTTCCTTATCCATTCATCTGCTGATAGACAACTAGCATGCTTCCATGTCTTAGCTATTGTAAACAGTGCTGCAATGAATATTGGGGTGCATGTGTCTCTTTCAATTTTGATTTCCTTGGTGTGTATGCCCAACAGTGAGATTGCTGGGTCATATGGCAGTTCTATTGCCAGTTTTTTAGGAATCTTCACACTGTTATCCATAATGGCTGTGCTGATTTGCATTCCCATGAACAGGGTAAGAGGGTTCCCATTTCTCCACACCCTCTCCAGCATTTATCGTTTATACACTTTTTGATGACAGATATTCTGACCAGCGTGAGATGGTACCTTATTGTGGTTTTTATTTGTATTTCTCTGATGTTGAACATCTTTTCATGTGTTTGTTAGCCATCTGTATGTCTTCTTTGGAGAAATATCTATTTAGTTCTTTGACCCACTTTTCGATTGGGTCTTTAATTTTCTGGAATTGAGCTGCATGAGCTGCTTGCTTTGGAGATTGATTCCTTGTCAGTTGTTTCATTTGCTATTATTTTCTTCCATTCTGAAATTTGCCTTTTCACCTTGCTTATAGTTTCCTTCATTGTGCAAAAGTTTTTAAGTTTTATTAGTTCCCATTTGTTTATTTTCACTTTTATTTTCATTACACTGGAAGGTGGGTCATGGAGGATCTTACTGTGATTTATATTAGAGAGTGTTCTGCCTGTTTTCCTCTAAGAGTTTTATAGTTTCTGGTCTTACCTTTAGATCTTTAATCCATTTTGAGTTTGCTTTTGTGTATGGTGTTAGAAAGTGTTCTAGTTTCATTCTAGTATTATGCTGTCTTGATGACTGTAGATTTGCTGTATAGTCTGAAGTCAGGAAGGTTAATTCCTCCAGCTCTATTTTTTCTCAAGATTGCTTTGGCTATTTGAGATTTTTTTGTATTTCCATACAAATTGTGAAATTATTTGTTCTAGTTCTGTGAAAAACACCATTGGTAGCTTGATAAGAACTGTGCTGAGTATATTGATTGCCTTGGATTGTGTACTCATTTTCACTAATTGATTCTTTCAATCCACAAACATGGCATATTTCTCTATGTGACTCCATATTTGAGTCATTTTTAATTTATTCCATCAGCGTTTTACAGTTTTATATATATATATATATATATATATATATATATATATATATGTCTTTGTTTCTTTAGATGAATTTATTCCTAAATATTTTATTCTTTTCATTGTAATGATAAATGGGATTGCTTCCTTAATTTCACTTTTTTTTTTCATTGTTAGTGTATAGGAATGCAAGGGATTTCTGTGTATTAATTTTAGAACCTGAAACATTACTATATTCATTAATTAGCTGTAGTGGTTTTTTTCTGTGGTGTCTTTTGGGTTTTCTTTGTAGAGGATCATATTATCTGCAAACTATTTTCCAATCTGTATTCCTTTCTTTTTCTTTTCTGATTTTGTAGCTAGGACCTCCAAAACTATGCTGAATATTAGTGGTGATAGTGCTCACCTTTGTCTTGTTCGTGATTTCAGAGGAAATGCTTTCAATTTTTTGCCATTAAGGATAATGTTTGCTTTGGGTTTGTTGTATATAGCTTTTATTATATTGAGGTGTGTTCCTTCTATGCCTACTTTCTGGAGAGTTTTGATCATAAATAGATGCTGAATTTTGTCAAAGGCTTTCTCTGCATCTTATTGGGATAATCATATGGCTTTAACCTTTCAATTTATTAAATGATACATCATGAATTTTGATTTGTGAAAATTGAAGAATCCTTGCATCATTGGGATAAAGCCTACTTGTTCATGATGCATGATCTTTTTAATATGATGTTGGATTCTGTTTGCTAGAATGTTGCTGAAGATTTTTATATCTATGTTCTTCAGTGATATAGCCTTGTAGTTTCCTTTTTTGTAGCATATTTTTGGTATTAGGGTTTTGGTGTTAGGTATTTTGTAGTAGGTATTTGTGTTAAGTATTTGTATTAGGTATTAGGTATTTTGGTATTAGGTATTAGATTTTGGTATTTGATATTTTGGTATTTGATCTGTTAGTTACCCAGAAGTATGTTGCTTAGCCTCCATATGTTTTATTTTTAATAGTTTACTTTTTCCTGTACTTGACATCTAAACTTACTGCTTTGTGATCAGAAAAGATGCTTGAAATAATGTCACTTTTTAAAAATTTGCCAAAGCTAGATTCATGTCCCAGGATGTAATCTACCCTGGAGAATATTCTGTATACACTTGAGAAAAAGATGAACTCCATTGGTTTGGGGTGAAATGCCCTATAAATATCAATTAGATCTAACTGGTCCATTGTATAATTTAGAGTTTGTGTTTCCTTGCGAATTTCCTGTTTAGCTGATCTATCCATCGGTGTGTGGGGGGTATTAAAGTCTCCTACTACTATTTTTGGACTTGGGTGGCTATTTCCTTCTCCATTTTGGGAAAGTTTTCAACTATTATCTCATGTACTTTCTCGTGCCCTTTCTTTTTGTCTTTTTCTTCTGGGACACTTATGATTTGAATGTTGGTGTGTATAACACTGTCCCAGAGGTCTCTTGAGTTTGTCCTTATTTCTTTTAATTCTTTTTTCTGTTTTCCTCTCTCCTCCTTTGTTTCCACCATGCTATCTTCCCCCTAACTTATCCTCTCTTCTGCCTCCATTATTCTACTGCTGGTTCCCTCCAGAGTGCTTTTCCTCTCAGTTATTGTATTAATCATTACTGATCGACTCTTCTCTATTTCTTTTGTTAAACATTTCCTGCATCTTCTCAGTCCTTGTCTCTAGTCTATTTATCTGTAACACCATTTTGTTTTCAAGATTTTGGATCCTGTTTATTGTCATTATTTTGAATTCTTTTTCAGGAAGACTCCTTATCTCCTCTTTTGTTTTGTTTGGTGGGTTTTTATCATGTACCTTCACCTGCTGTAAATTTATCTGCCTTTTCATTTTATTTAGATTGCTGTGTTTGGGGCACCGTTTCTGCAGGCTGGAAGTTCATGGTTCCTCCTAATTGCGGAGTCTGCTCCCTGTGGGTGGGTTGGACTAGTGGCTTGTCAAGATTTTCTGGTTGGGGGACCTTGTGCCTGTGTTCTGGTGGGTGGAGCTGGATCTCTTCTCTCTGAAGTGCAATGAAGGGTTCAGTAATGAGTTTTGGGGTGTTTATGGGTTTGGTATGGTTTTGGGCAGCCTATCTTTTAATGTTCAAGTTTGATTTCCATTTTGCTGGAGAATTATTGTGGTGTGTTTTGCACTGTAACTTGTTGGCCCTTGGGTGGAGCTTGGTTTCAGTGTGGATATGGAGGCTTTTGGGTGAGCTCTTGTATATTAATGTTCCCTGGAGTCAGGAGTTCTCCGATGTTCTAAAGTTTTGGAGTTAAGCCTCCTGCCTCTGGCTTTTAGTCCTTCTCTGACAGTAGCCTCAAGACGTCTCCATCCATACAGCACAGAAGATAAAACCCCTAGGTTAATGGTGAGAAAATTCTCCACAGCCAGGAACACCCAGAGAGATTCAGAGTTATATAGAGAAGAGAAGAGGGAAGGAGGAGTTAGAGGAGAGCTGGAGGATAAAAGGGAGAGTCAAAGGGGAGAGAGTAATCAAGCCAGTAATCAAAAGTGAAAATGGATACTGAAGATTAGATTCAAAAATCAAATTTTAAAAATGTAGAATGTAAGTTATAGTCTCATAAATACAATATAAAAAAGCAAAACAAATTCAATCACAAAAATTAAAAAATATATATATTTTGTTGTTGTTTTCAAAAAGGTAGTCTTTTTTTTTTTTTTTTGGAATGATAATAGTGGCTATAAGGAGAAGGAAATGGCAACCCTACAGTATTCTTGCCTGGAAAATCCCATAAACAGAGGAGCATTGTGGGCTACAGTGCATGGGGTTGCAAAGAGTCAGACATGACTGGGCGACTAAACAAGTGGCTATAAAAATGAAAGTTAAAGGAGTAATAAAGAACAAAATTTAAAAAAAAAAAGTGATAATACTAAAAATATATCTAGGAATTTCTCTAGAGTATTGTGGACTGTGTGGGGTCAGTTCAATGTCAGATAGTCCCTTGTTCTGGCTTGTACTTGTTCTCAAGGTCTATAGAAAGTGAAAGTGAAAGTGAAAATCACTCAGTCATGTCTGACTCTTTGTTATCTCATGACTTATACAGTTTAGAGAATTCCCCAGGCCAGAATACTGGAGTGGGTAGCTTTTCCCTTCTTCAGAGGATCTTCCTGACCCAGGAATTGAACAGGGGTATCCTGAATTGTAGGTGGATTCTTTAGCAATTGAGTAATCAGTGAAGCCCCAAGGTCTATAGGTGCCCTTCAAATGCACAATCTCAGTATTAACTAAAGGGTTTTAATCTGTTGCACCTGTCACTTCCAGAGTGGTTCCCCTTTGTTTATTTTGGCTTCCTCTGTTTGCAAGTCTCTTCAGTGTCTAATTTCTGCCCTGACACAAGAGGGCCACTTATAAGGTGGTCACTTGTTTAGGCTCACTTGTTGAGTTGTGTCATGGGCAGGGAGGAACACTGAAAACAAATACTACTGGCATATGTGGGGAGTGCTGACAGTGGGTGGACCACACTGTGTTTGCTACAGCCCAAGGTGGCGTGTACTTCCCAGGTCCACACTGCTCAGGCTCCAGGATGCTCTGCAAGGGCAGTGTCCCAAATGGGCCCTGCATTTCATGCACTTCCCAGGTCTATGTTGCTCAGATTCTCAGATGCTCTGCAGGGGTACAGACCCAGATAGGCTATGCATTTTGTGCCCTTCCCAGGTTCAAGCAGCTCAGGCAACCGGGTGCTTGGTGAGTGCACTGTCCCAGGTGGGCTGTGCATCTTATTCACCTCCCCAGGCTTGGCCACTCAGTTTCCAGGGAGTGCTACAAGAGCAGAGTCCCAGGTGTGCCGTGTGTCTCCTCTGGGCAGCTGATCTCAGGCTGTGACACTCCTGGAAGAAGCGAACCATCCAGGATCCCAGGAAGACGTTGTTAGCAACTGGGAACTTGCTCAGAGGTTGGTGGAAAATGCAGTCTCTGGGGCTGAGATTGCAGCAGCCCCTGGTCTTCTGGCTCTGGCTGTCCCACACCTGCCTCTTTGCCTCTGGGGAGGGAGGGCCCTATATGGCAGCTGGCTTGCTCTCCTTTTGTATTCACTCAGTCCTTTGTTCTGTGAGCAAGCCAGGGGTCATGTACATTAAGAGCATTTCCCAGGAAAGGCTTTTTTTTTTTTTTTTTTTTCCTTTTGTCTCTGGCAATTCCTTGGTTTGGGTTGCTATTTCACATTAGCTCCCTCAGATTGTCCTCAGGGCATTCAGGCCCCGTCCTTACCCTAAGGACAGATGATGCAGGACTGTCTCCCTGCCCAGACCCACTCACTGGTGACAGAGGCAAGTTTCTGTGCAGCTTCTCCATCTCCACTGTGGTTGAGGTTAGGCCCATATTCTGTGTTTGTTTGTTTGTTTTTCCCCACCCAGTTATGTTGTTCTGAGATTCCAAAACTCCCCACAGACACACCTGTGAGAGGGTTTGCTACTGTGTGGAAACTTTTCCTCCTTCATGTCTCCCTTCCCAGGATGGGTCCTCTGTCCCTAAATCTTTTGTCTCCGTTTTCATCTTTTATATTTTGCTCTACCTCCTTTTGAAGAGATGGACTGCCTTTCTGGATGCCTGGTGTCCTCCATCAGTGTTCAGAAGTTATTTTGTGGAAGTTGGTGAACATTCAAATGATCTTTTGGTGAAATTGTATGGGAGAAGGTGGTCTCCCTGTCCTATTACTCTGCCATCTTGAGACCCTTTTTGTGTTTCTTGTTGTGTCTATTTAATTTAGTGATTTATGAGCATATGGGTCATTTTCATATCATTTTTAGAAATTTTTTTTTCTCTAATCTTTATTTCTCCTATTTTTCTTGTGTTCCAAAAACACATATATCAAACCACTTATTATCAAAGAGGTCACTGAGCTTCATTTATGTTACTCAAACTTTTTGACCTTAATGCTGCTGTTTGGAGAGGTATTTTGTTTGTGTTTAGCCTATCTATATATATATTCATTGATGTTATCTAGTTTCTAACATTACCAAGTCCATTCAGAAAAAAAAAAAAAAAAGAAAAGAAAAGAAAATAATATTCTTCAATTCTAAAGATTCAGGTTTTTTTTTTTAGTATATTAATTTATCTATATTTCCTAATTGTTCTTTAATTATAACTGACTTTCAAACTTTTTCACGTTTATTAGCATTACTTTGAATAGTTTACTATACTTGAGGCTAAGTGCTAAAGAACATGCCTGTAATGAAGAAGAAATGAGTTCAATTCCTGAGTTGTTATGATCCCCTGGAGAAGGAAATGGCAACCCACTCCAGTATTCTTGCCTGAGAAATCCTATGGACAGAGAAGCTTGGTGGTCCTCAGTCATTAGGGTCTCAAAAGAGTTGGACACAGCATAGTGACTAAACAACAAATTATTAATTTCATAATTTCCTTGCTTTAAAAGTTTTTTCTTGCTTTATTTTTACCCTAGAAATGAATAGCATTATTCTAATCCATCACAAATTAAATTAAATAATTAATAATTAATTAATTAAAGCATCAAAGAATGCTCAAACTACCACACAATTGCACTCATCTCACATGCTAGTAAAGAAATGCTTAAAATTCTCCAAGCCAGGCTTCAGCAATACATGAACCATGAACTTTCAGATGTTCAAGCTGGTTTTAGAAAAAAAGCAGAGGAACCAGAGATCAAATAGCCAACTGTTGGGAGCTGGCAAGAGAAACACCACCCGTGACAAGGTCTGAGTTCAAGGAGCTGGCACGCAAAGGCGTCTGGACCTCTGGGGGTTTCTCCGGACCTCCCCACCATCCACTCCCAGGCCTTCCTTCATCCTTTCACCTTCTGATGCTTCTTCTATGTTTCCTAAAACCTAGTCTGATTCTTACTTAAAATCCCTCCTTGAGATCATTGCATGGCAGCAACAGAGTCCCAGCGGCACCTGGGTCCCAGTAAACAAGCCAGAGGAAAGGAAAATATTACACAGAACATCCTGCCTCTTCTGGCTCTGTTGGAATTATGATTGCCAATTTATAATCTGGAATGCTCATAATTGTACAAAAACTCTTCTAGCACAAAACCAAATCTGCTAGCAACAGGCCTATCTATCCCATAAGCAAAAGTAGATTAAGAGTCCATTACAAGACTGAAAGGATGCCTTAGGGTGTGATCAGGAGGGAATTCATGAGACCTCTGACCCTTAGGATTACATACCGGAGCTTGCTGTCATACCTCCCTGCCCCCTGTCCGTAATGTGCCTGGGGGCATACTAGAAGCAGACACAGAGATAAGAGTAAATAACAAAAGAATTATAGGAAGGGAATTAGATGGATAACAAAATAAACAGAATGTAAATTTTACCTTTGCTGATGTAGGGGAGAGAGGTCAAAAGTCAAATATCATGCTATCTATGAAGCCAAAAAGTCTGCCTGGGGCTGAGCTTCCCAAGATAAGGTTTGTAGATGGCTTTTCACAGTTGACTAGCTGCTGCCCTTGAATTATTTAAAAGTTATGTGTAGGTATTGACTCTTCTGGAAAGTTATTTATGATGTAACCCGTGATTATGCACCTAGTACAATCTTATCATTCCCCCCTCCTTAAACCTCTTTAAAGGATTATTGACTTTAGGGTATATTAGCACTGATGTAAAAGAATAAAGCAGTCTTGATTCTGCACTCAACCGAGACTCAACTTGATTTCTTTTCTTCACCGTCGCTGCTCATCCAAAGGGAATCCCTGGACTCTGCCGGGGCTGGACCCCAGTAGCCAACATTTGCTGGAACATTGGAAAAGCAAGAGAGTTTCAGAAAATCATCTATTTCTGCTTTATTGACTATGCCAAAGTCTGACTCTGTGGATCACAATAAACTGTGTAAAATTCTGAAAGGGATGGGAATACCAGACTACCTGACCTGCCTCTTGAGAAACCTATATGCAGGTCAGGAAGTAACAGTTAGAACTAGACGTGGAACAACAGACTGGTTCTAAATAGGAAAAGGAGTACATCAAGGCTGTATATTGTCACTCTGTTTATTTCATTTATATGCAGAGTACATCATGAGGAACGTTGGGCTGGAAGAAGCACAAGCTGTAATCAAGATTGCTGGGAGAAATATCAATAACCTCAGACATGCAGATAACACCACCCTTATGGCAGTGAAGAACTAAAGAACCTCTAGATGAAAGTGGAAGAGGAGAGTGAAAAAGTTGGCTGAAAGCCCAACATTCAGAAAACTAAGATCATGGCATCAGGTCCCATCACCTCATGGGAAATAGATAGGGAAACAGTGGAAACAGTGGCAGACTTTATTTTTCTGGGCTCCAAAATCACTGCAGATGGTGATTGCAGCAATGAAATGAAAAGATGCTTACTCCTTGGAAGGAAAGTTATGACCAACCTAAACAGCATATTAAAAAGCAGAGATATTACTTTGCCAACAAAGGTCCATCTAGTCAAGGCTATGGTTTTTCCAGTGGTCATGTATGGATGTGAGAGTTGGACTATAAAGAAAGCTGAGCACCGAAGAATTGATGCTTTTGAACTGTGGTGTTGGAGAAGACTCTTGAGAGTCCCTTGGACTGCAAGGAGATCCAACCAGTGCATCCTAAAAGAGATCAGTCCTGGGTGTTCATTGGAAGGACTGATGCTGAAGCTGAAGCTCCAGATATTTGGCCACCTGATGCAGAGGGCTGAATCAATGGAAAAGACCCTGATGCTGGGACGGATTGAGGGCAGGAAGAGAAGGGGACGACAGAGGATGAGATGGCTGGATGACATCACTGACTTGATGGACATGGATTTGGGGGAACTCTGGGAGTTGGTGATGGACAGGGAGGCCTGGCGTGCTGATTTTCATGGGGTCACAAAGAGTCGGACACGACTGAGTGACCTAACTGAACTGAACTTAATCCATCATATATCCTTTAGTTTGTGATTTTATGTTGGATATTACAGAGGTCACATTTGTCAGTCAGTATATCTGCTATCAGTATTTGCTATCTGTTTTAGTAGAACTTAGTGTTTTACTGGCATACAAAGATTTACTTTTGTTTCAGCTTGATATTTTTGAGGTTTGTTTTAATTTTTAACCAATAGGTATAGAGTATTGTGATAAACGGTACTTCAAATCCGAGGATTTTCTGAATTTTCTATGGAATGCACATGGTGTTCAAGCTGGCCTCTTTACTCTGGCTATTTGGAACTAGGTAGCCTACTTTTGTGCAATTTTTCACTTGGAACTTGTGTTACAGTTTTTGTTTTTGTGGTAGGTATTTTCTTCCTAGTAGTTGTTCTTCATCCAGTCTTTTAGGTGTGTAGCTCTCTATATGTGCAACTTTGTATTTGGACAAAAGTCAAAGTGACTTCTCTGCATGTTCTCCAACACTCATTATCTTGCCTCAAAAAGTCAAGCTATCCCAATAGCTCCAGTGTTAGTTTCTTTATCTGGACAAAACCATCATGCTCTGTTTGATCTACCCATCTGTGCAATGCATTTAGAAAAATTGGCTCTCAGCAGAAACTCAGAATAAGTAATAAGTTTAAATTACTTATTTCCTTTGCTCAAGGAGCTCAACTCTTTTTTTTTTTTTTTTTTCCTAATTTCATGGTGGTTTATCCTAAGAGACCTAATCCACTACCAGTTGAGTAATAGTAGTGAAAATGGAAATGAGTGAATGGATTCAAGATATATATATACGTTTTCAAAACTGGATTAAAATTACTAGCATACATTTCCTATTATTAGTCAGCTGCAGGCATTAAACACTTGCAAAATATTGGATAGCTTATTTTCTGAAAAATTTATACCAGTCTGGCAGAATACAAATTGGCCTACTCTCCTGAGTTTATAAAATGAAATTCTCTGTCCTGATACTCCAAATATGCATAGTCTGAGTCCCTGGACCTTGAAATCCACTGAATAACAATATTCAATATATTTTCTATTGTTGTGCCCTAATAAACTAATGAGTTCACTTAGGATTTCCTTTATATCAGAAGTATGACTCTTGAGGGAGAAAACACTATAAGGTACAAATTATCTGATGAGCTGATTATCTGATAATCCCCATTGTTGCCTTTCACTCTTCTACTATGTGCTTCTATGGACCCAGCCTGACATAATCAAAGGCAATAGGAGTTAAAGAAAGTTTAAGTCGTTTGGCTCCAGGATGAAGAACAGGACATTGTAGATAGTCACATGATATTAAATGATCAAAGAAATCTATGAGACAACTATTGAATAAAGAATATTATCTATTTCTCAGAAGGAAAGTAAAAATATCAGAATAGAATTAGCATCAAATTCAAATCACTACTTCATTAGTTAAGATTCTTAGTCAGAATGGCATTGCTTAAAAGTATTTAGAAATGCAATAGGGGGAATCTCACTTTGGTTATGAGGCTTCCCTAATGGCTCAGGGTAAATAAACTGCCTGCAATACAGGAGCAGCAGATTCAATCTCTGGGTCAGAAGGATCCCCTGGAGAAGGAAATGGTGACCCACTCCAGTATTCTTTCCTGGGAAATCCAATGGACAGAGGAACCTGGTGGGCTACCCGTCACAGGGTCCCAAAAAGAGTTGGACACAACTTAAAAACTAAGCAAAACAACAACAATGACAACAACAACAAGATTTTGGTTATAGTAAGATGAAGTTCAGTGCTTATTAATTCTATTTTTACTGAAAAATAATATAGATATTTTATATACAGAAATGTGTATGGCAAACACGTTCAAATTTATCATTGTTTCTAAAAATGTGACAAAACCATTTCAAAATTGCTGTGATTTATAACTTCTAATTCTCTCAGTTATGCCTGAGATTCTTACTATTATGTGACAATAACCTCTTTACTAATTAGGTAAAGTCGTAGATAAAATTGTCCTATGATAATTCTAACACTCAAAATAGATACAAATAATTTAACGTTTTATTATTCCTTTTGCTTTTGTGAGAAAACTTAACAAGACTTCTGATATTTTGTGCAATTAATTAGAAGATTCTGTGAGTTTTTTGAATCAAATTTATTATGCTACAGACATGCTTCTGGCAATTATCAGCTAATTTTATTTGTTTATCAGAAATATTGGGGTATAATCCAAGAGAATCTATGTACTTAAATTACCAACTGTGTACTTACACCATTCTTTAAATTAAATCTTCATTAACTATTCTATTTGGAAAATAAGCAGTTGTCATAGTTAATAAATAGATTTAAATTATTGCTTCTATTATTAGTACATCAAGGCTGTATATTGTCACCCTGCTTATTGAAATTATTTGCATAGTAAATCACGCAAAATGCTATGTTGGATGAAGCACAAGCTGGAATCAAGATTACTGGGAGAAATATCAATAACCTCAGATACACAGATGATACCACCCTTATGGCACAAAGCAAAGAAGAACTAAAGAGTCTCTTGTTGAAAGTGAAAGAGGAGAGTGAAAAAGTTGGCTTAAAGCTCAACATTCAGAAAACTAAGGTCATAGTATCTGGCCCCATCACTTCATGGCATATGGATGGGGAAACAATGGAAACAGTGAGAGACTTTATTTTTAGGGGCTCCCGAATCACTGCAGATGGTGACTGCAGCCATGAAATTAAAAGATGCTTGCTCCTTGGAAGAAAAGTTATGACCATCACAGACAGCATATTAAGAAGCAGAGACATTACTTTGCCAACAAAGGTCCACCTAGTCAAAGCTATAGTTTTTCCAGTAGTCATGTATGGATGTGAGAGTTGGACTTTAAAGGAAGTTGAGCACCAAGAATTGATGCTTTTGAACTGTGGTGTTGGAGAAGACACTTGTGAGTGCCTTGGACTGTAAGGAGATCCAGCCAGTCCATCCTAAAGGAGATCAGTCCTGGGTGTTCATTGGAAGGACTGATGCTGAAGCTGAAGCTCCAATATTTTGGCCTCCTGATCCGAAGAACTGACTCACTGGAAAAGACCCTGATTCTGGAAAAGACTGAAGGTGAGAGGAGAAGGGGACAACAGACAATGAGATGGTTGGATGGTATCACTGACTCAATGGACATGAGTTTCAGCAATCTCTTAGAGTTGGTGATGTACAGGGAGGCCTGGTGTGCTGTAGTTCATGGGGTCGCAAAGAGTCAGCGACGAATGAGTGGCTGAACTGACCTGAATTATTAGTGTTAACTATTATCCCTTGAGTGGACTGGATCAAGAATGACATGTATAGGTAAATGCAATTACTATTAGAATTTTATAATATACAGCATGAATAATATTTTCTCTTATTTTATTTATTTATCTCTTTAGGATCTAGGGTTACAGTTTTTCAGCCTTTTATTTTATTTCTTACCACACTGAGCCCAAATAAAGCACTTCATCGATGCTTCTAATAAAAATTCTCACATCAAGAGTATAAAAATGTTTACTGGACATAGCTATTTGAAGACCTTGGAGGAGATTAACACGGTGCAACTGTACCACTTCCCATTATATAGTTTTCCCATTAGAAAATCTCCTTCTAAATATGTCCTTATAAAATCATCCTAAGAAATTCCAAATATTCTCCTTAATATGCACATAACATTATCTATTAGGGGTAACAGGACACTCCATTAAATTTTTCTCAGGGAAACATTTACCTGGGCCATAAAATTACACAGTGAAAGGAGGCCACTCATTTCACTATTCACAAAATAAAGGAAATATAGTTCTTAGGACACTTCTCTTACACCCCTGAACAGAAAAGAGTTTGAAAAGAAATATCTATATTTAGATAGATAGAGATATAAATTCTACCCCCTTAACTACCAGAAAAGATAAATCATATGTAGACACTAGGACTGGCAATCTGTTCTACACTGTGGTAAAGATGTCCTTTTTGAAACAATGAAATACTTGACATACAGAGTACATATTTGTCTAAGTGCTATAGAAAATAGTTAATAACTGCCTAGGGAAATTAATCGGGGGAATGCAAAGATAATAATAGTATAACTGTAAATCTAAAACAATCCAAAGTATTAGAAAATTTGGCATATGGGAAAGGAGGTTAACAAATGATTTGTGAAATCTCAAGAAACAAAAGGGAGAGAAAGGCATGTATAGAAAAAAAGGAAGATGAATGTTGATTCAAAAGGAGGAAGAATGGTAAGAAGTTTAAAAGAGAATTGTAGCATTCATAAGAAAGGAAATAGATCAACACTCTAGGAACGTGGTATAAACCAATTTTAAATCAACAATTCTAACATGACACGTATATTATAACAGCAGATATCACAGTTTAAAGCATGGGAAATAAGAATGAACAGAATCTGATATGCAAGATAATGAGTTATGACAAAGGAAGATGCATATGAGGTAAAGGAAATTTTTTTTATTTAAAAAAATAGCAGAAATAGTTGACTGTCTACAAATTTCAGACAACTTCCCCTAATTAATATATTTCAGTTATTACAAAAGAAAATGAAAATGAATATAAAGAAACAAAAAAAATGGAAAATAAAAACGGAGGGAAAGTGGAGTTTCATCATATATTTCAGGTGACTTGGCAAGTTTAAAGACAACGGAAGTCATTGTAGAGAAAAAGGTGAAGCTTCTTAAGGTAATGTAAAATTAATATATGTCTATATGTCAGATTAGTTGTTGGGGCATAGACTTGGATTATTGTGATGTTGAATTTTTTTGCCTTGGAAATGAACAAAGATCATTCTGTCATTTTTGAGATTGCACCCAAGTGTATTTTGGACTGTTTTGTTGACTATGAGGTCTACTCCTTTTCTTCTAAGGGATTCTTGCCCACAGTAGCAGATAAAATGGTCATCTGAATTAAATTCATGCATCCCAGTCCATTTTAGTTCACTGATTACTAAGATGTCGATGTTCACTCTTGCCATCACCTTTTTCACCTCTTCCGATTTATCTTTATTCTTGGACCTAACATTCCAGATTACTATGCAGTATTGTTTTTTATAGCATTGGACCTTATTTTCACCACCAGTTCAGTCCAATTCAGTCGCTCAGTCATGTCCAACTCTTTGTGATCCCATGGACTGCAGCATGCCAGGACTCCCCATCTATCACCAACTCCTAGAGTTTACTCAAACTCATGTTCACTGATTCAGTGATGCCATCCAATCATCTCATTCTCTGTCATCCCCTTCTCCTCCTTCCTTCAATCTTTCCCAGCATCAGGGTCTTTTCAGATGAATCAGTTTTTCCCATCAGGTGGCCAAAGTACTGGAATTTCAGCTTCAACATCAGTCCTTCAAATGAATATTCAAGACTGATTTCCTTTAGGATGAACTGGTTGGATCTCCTTGCTGTCCAAGGGACTGTCAAGAGTCTTCTCCAGCACCACAGTTCAAAAGCATCAATTCTTTGGTGCTCAACTTTCTTTATAGTCCAACTCTCACATCCATACATGACTACTGGAAAAACCGTAACTTTGACTAGGTGGACCTTTGTTGGCAAAGTAATGTCTCTGCTCTTTAATATGCTGTCTAGGTTGGTCATAA
This sequence comes from Muntiacus reevesi, assembly GCF_963930625.1. NCBI lineage: Eukaryota > Metazoa > Chordata > Mammalia > Artiodactyla > Cervidae > Muntiacus > Muntiacus reevesi. The sequence goes on from NC_089257.1 coordinate 79,048,690, forward strand.
CTTTAGTTTTCAGTATGAGTGGTTTTCACTCTGTCTGGACTCTGGTGGATAAGAATAGGAGACTTGTGGAAGCTCCCTGAAGGGAGGAACTGGCTCTGAGGAAGCTGGGTCTTGCTCTGATGGGCGGGGTCAGGCTCAGTAAATCTTTAATCCAATTTTCTGTTGATGGGTAGGGCTGTGTTCCCTCCCTGTAACTTGACCTAAGGCCAAATGTCAACCTCCTTCAAAAGAACTTATGCCAGCATGCCTCTACTCCCAGGACTGTTGTTGCATTCATGCCTCTGACTCCACAGCAGTCCCTGTTGACCCACACCTCCACTGGAGATGCCTGGACACTCCCAGGCAACTCAGGCTCAGTCTCCTCTGGGGTCACTGCTCCTTTCTCCTTGGTCCTGGTGTGCACAAAGTTTTGTTTGTGCCCTCCAAAAGTCTGACTCCCCAGTCCTGTGGAAGTTCTGTAATCAAATCCCACTGGCCTTCAAATTTAATGAGTGTTCTCAGTCCCTTTGCCAGACCCCCAGCTTGGGAAATCTGTTCTGGGCCCTAGAACTTTTGCAGCAGTGTGAGAATTTCTTTTTTTCTTTTTTTTTTTTTTTTTGTTTTTCAGTGGGTTTTGTCATACATTGATGTGAATCAGCCATAGAGTTACACGAATTCCCCATCCCGGTCTCCCATCCCACCTCCCTCTCCTTTGGTATAATTGTTCTCCAGTTTGTGGGTTGTCTGCCCAGCAGCTTTATGGTGGGTTAATGGCAATCTCCTCCAAGGGGACTTGTGCAACATGAAAATGCTAAAGAATGTTCAAACTACTGCACAATTGCACTTGTCTCAAACACTAGCTAGGTAATGCTCAAAATTCTCCAAGCTAGGCTTCAATAGTACATGAACTAAGAATTTTCAGATGTACAAGCTGGATTTAGAAAAGACAGAGGAACCAGAGATCAAATTGTCAACATCTGTTGGATCAAAGAAAAAGCAAGAGAGTTCCAGAAAAACATCTACTTCTGCTTCACTGGCGAGATTAAAACCTTTGACTGTGTGAATCACAGCAAACCCTGGAAAATTCATCAAGAGATGGGAATATCAGATCATCTTACCTGCCTCCTGAGATATCTGCATGCAGGTCAAGAAGCATTGGTTGCAACCACATGTGGAACAACACACTGGTTCCAAATCAGGAAAAGAGTACATCAAGGCAGTATATCACCCTGCTTATTTAACTTCTATGCAGAGTACATCATGAGAAATGCTGGGCTGAAAGAAACACTAGCTGGAATCAAGTTTTCAGGGAGAAATATCAATAACCTCAGAAATGCAGATGACACCAGCCTTATGGCAGAAAACAAAGAAAAACTATAGAGCTTCTTTGATGAAAGTGAAAGAGGAGAATGAAAACGCTGGCTTAAAACTCAACATTAAAAAAGTGAAGATCATGGCATCCGGCCCCATCACTTCCTGGGTAATAGATGCGGAAACAATGGAAACAGTGATAGACTTTATTATTATTTTTTTTTTTTTTGGCTCCAAAATCATGGCAGATGGTGACTGCAGACATGATATTAAAAGATGCTTGCTCCTTGGAAGAAAAGCTATTACCAACCTAGACAACATATTAAAAAGCAGAGACCTTACTTTGCCGACAAAGGTCATTGTAATCAAAGCTATGGTTTTTCTGGTAGTCATGTATTGATGTGAAAGTTGAACCATAAAGAAAGCTGAGCACCGAAGAATTGATACTTTTGAACTGTGTTCTTGAAGACTCTTGAGCACCCTTTGGGTTGCAAGGAGATCAAATCATTCAACCATAACAGAAATCAATCCTGAATTTTCATTGGAAGGACTGATATTAAATCTGAACCTCCAGTCCTTGGCCACCTGATGCTAAGAGCTGACATTTTAGAAAAGACCCTGATAACACTGTAGAGGATAGGATAAAAATATAAAAAATATACAGCTTTGTCTTAAATGCTTTCTCTCCTTTTCTCTCTCAGATTCCATTCAGTAGGGGAAAACAAACAAGCAAACAACTGCCTTCTTACGAGCAGTCCATGGTGAGGACCATATGACAAGGAACAGACAAAAGTCTCTTGTTAACATTCAGCTGAGATCTGAATGTCTATTGTCAATCATGTTATTGATCTTGGAAATGGACCTTCCTTCATAAGAGAGAGAACTGTAGCTCCAAGGACATCTTAATTCGACCCTTAGGAGAGACTGACTAGGAGACATCCAGCTTAGCCACATCCAAAATTTTTAACCCCTAGAAACTGTGAGATAATAAGTGCTTGCTCTTTTAAATTGGCAAACTTTGAAGTAATTTGTTACAAATCAATATGTAGTTAACACAAACATTAACCCTAGATATTGATTGGAAGAATTGATACTAAAGCTGAAGCTCCAATACTTTGACCATCTGATGTGAAGAGCAGTCATTGGAAATGATCCCGATGCTGGGAAAGATTGAAGGCATGAGGAGAAGAAGTCGATAGAGGATGAGATGGTTGAATGGCATCTCTGACTCAATGGACATGAGTTTGAGCAAACTCCAGGAGATAGTGAAGACAGGGATGTCTGGTGTGTGGCACTCCATGGGGTCGCAAAGAGTTGGACACGACTCAGTGACTGAACAACAACAAAAAACATCATGATGTTAACTGGATAAATTTAAAAAATAAAAAAAATACCAGGCAAATATTAGGTAATATTGACCAGAGGAGAAAACAATTATACTGGAGGAACAAAATGTATCAAACTCAACTTGTAGAAATAGTATGTGCTATATCTGTAAAGTTAGGATAAAATTTAAGAGAAAATAGACAAAATTAATAGGACAGTTAAGAGGCTGCAGAGATTTCACATTCCTTAATCTGAAGAGGGCTAAAGATGCAATTATAGTTCAACAAAATAGAGCTTGAAGTGAAGTGAAGTGAAGTCGCTCAGTCATGTCCGATTCTTTGTGACCCCATGGACTGTAGCCCATCAGGCTCCTCCATCCATGGAATTATCTAGGCAAGAGTACTGGAGTGGGTGGCCATTTCCTTCTCCAGTAAAGATGGAAACTTATAGGTACCATTGCCAATTTCCAAGTTAGAGTGTCTCTCTTAACTTTACTGAGATAATAAGAAAGGACACTTGCTGGACCACTTTAGTCAGTCTTCTCTGAGCCCTCTTCTCAACTACATATCAGTCTCACTTAACACATCATTCTTTGCTTGTCAAACCCAGAGTTAGCAAGAATCCCGATACATCAGGAAACATACATGTCTGGGGGCAATCCTTATACTCATGAACTCTGTCAAGTGGCTGATGTTGCATTGGAAGCAATCTTCAGACTTGAAGAGAATCAAGTTCATCCTCCTTAAAAGGTCTTTTTAAATAGTTTGGCTCAACTTGTTAATAAATGTGGCAGTATATTTTCCTGATTGTTCTCATAATTTCCTGTCATGAAAAGAGTCAACATCACCCCAAAGATATTAGGATAGTTAGAGATGCAATTATCAATATATTGTTAAAATGTAGAAACTATTCAATGCTCTAAAAACAAAACTAATGCCAATTAAAAGACCTGAACATGAAAGACTGTCCTTAAATAAAGATTATACCTTTACCATTCAAAGCTGGACAAGCTTGGTGAAAGGAAAATTTTACATAGATTTATCCATTAAACATTGCTTATACTTCAGATATGCAGGTGGTACCACCCTTATGGCAAAAAGTGAAGAAGAACCAAAGAGCCTCTTGATGAAAGTGAAAGAGGAGAGTGAAAAAGTTGGCTTAAAGTTCAACATTCAGAAAACCAAGATCATGGCATCTAGGCCCATCACTTCATGGCAAAAAGTTGGGGAAACAGTGGAAACTTTGGCAGATTTTATTATTCTGGGCTCCAAAATCACTGCAGATGGTGATTGCATCCATGAAATTAAAAGATGCTTACTGTTGGAAGGAAAGTTATGACCAACCTAGATAGCATATTAAACAACAGAGACATTATTTTTCCAACAATGGTCCATCTAGTCAAGGCTATGATTTTTTCAGTGGTCATATTTGGATGTGAGAATTGGACTATAAAGAATGCTGAGCACCGAAGAATTGATGCTTTTGAACTGTGGTGTTGGAGAAGACTCTTGAGAGTCCCTTGGACAGCAAGGAGATCCAACCAGTCCATCCTAAAGGAGATCAGTTGGGTGTTTATTGGAAGGTCTGATGTTGAAGCTGAAACTCCAATACTTTGGCCACCTGATGCAAAGAGCTGACTCATTTGAAAAGACTCTGATGCTGAGAGGGATTGTGGGTAGGAGGAGAAGGTGACGACAGAGGATGAGGTGGCTGGATGGCATCACCGACTCGATGGACATGGGTTTGGGTGGATTCTGGGAGTTGGTGATGGACAAGGAGGCCTGGCGTACTGCGGTTCATGGGATCGCAAAGAATTGGACATGACTGAGTGACTGAACTGAACTGAACTGAACTGAATACCTTAAAAGGGAATAGCCATGAAGAATCAAAATGATATTTGAAAAGGAGTGAAATATATATATTTGAAAATTAGCAATTATAATGTTATAAAATAACTGCACAAAAGGTTTTAACATAGGGAAACAGAAAAATCCTAATAAAAAAATGAAGATTTAATTTAAAAATGCAAAGTGTCAAGTATCTCTATCAATTTATGTTTGCTGTGTAATAAACCACCACAAAACTGAGTGGCTAAAAGTAAAAAAAAAAAAAAAATTAAAAATTAAATTTTTCTTTTTTAATTTTATTGCATGCTCGAGTGGTTCTTCTGGTCTGTCTTGGCTAGAAGTAGAAGTTCTAGGTTGACATCATTCACAGCTCCCTGGTCATAGATAGTTTGAGTAGGAAGCCATGTTAGTCAGAACAGCTGGGACCTCTATCCATGTGGTCTCATCTTAGGAAAGTGACCTAAGCTTGATTGTATAATGTTGTAGAATTTCTACCACAAAAGAGTGCAAGCTCAAAGCTAAGAACTTTCCTGGATTTTGTTTGCACCCTAATCTTTAATGTCCCATTTTCCAAAGTAAGTCACATTGCTAAGCCTAGATTCAAGGGGTGGAGAATTAAACTCTTCCTTTTAATGAGAGGAGCTCAAAAGTCACATAACAAACTGGTTTACAATGATAAGATACATTAAAAAAAAAAAAGATGCATTATTGCAGCCATTGATTTTTCATTATTCTACTTTAAAAACATACAAAAACTTTAAAGAAAAGCATTTATGATTCTCTTACATATAATTAATAAAAAGCATTTGGCATTTAATGAAGTTAAAGTAACACTACTAAAAATAAAGTTATTTCAGTGTAGAAAGAAAAGATCATTTATTTAAGTGATAAATATTTTCTATATCAATATTAAACACTAAAAGCTTTCCAGTAAGAACAGTAATAGATTAAGAATTCTAAATAATTTCTAAGATCATTGACCTGGCATTCTAGACAATCAAAACAAGAAGCATAAATGCAGAGGAGAATTATTTAAAAATGGGAACAAAACAACATCATTCCATTTAGATTTAACTTTATATTCACTTGTGTATATTTATAAATTCATCTATACCATGAGCTTCTTATTCTAGAGCTCTTTTGAGGAGTTGCAAATCATATTATACTTTTCAACATCTAAATTAACATGGATGCTAGTTTGACTTGAAATAAAATTATTAGGTGATAACCTGATTGTTACATCTTGTAACTTTGTATATAAATTTCATTTATAATTCAGAAATAAAAACTTGTTTGAAATAAATATTACATTAAATATCATTCAAGTATATACCCAATTCTACATTTTAAAAGTATAGCTCATTTAGACTAATGATTACCTTGAAAATTTATGTGTCCCATGGGCCCAAATTTGAGAATAAGCAGAAATGTCTCTGTTGACCTGGAGAATAGTATTATTCTTCATATTGAAATGGTTAACCTGCCTGGGAAGTACAGGCTGAGATATGAATGTTAAATATTACTACCTTCTGGGAGATATTTCAGGAACTAGGTAAGTCAGTCAGGCAAAGAGACTGTGTATTTATGCCTGCCTTTGCAGGAAAAATGCATCCTAGTGGTAAATCTATAATACAATCAGTCTGGGAAAACTGGAGGAAGCCATCAAAAGCTTCAGGCCAAGTTTTCATGATGTGAACTAGATATTTTGATGCTTTATCATTCCTGTGTATCTGTCTTGGCTATTTTTCTCTCTGATGTTTTAATAAAATCTTTTGAAAACTTAATAATTGATGCAACAATGTGATTGCCAATGAAAAGAAGCATTTCTCTGACAGGGCTCAATGTTGAATTCTACAGATATCTGAGAATTTAAAAAAAAAATAATGGGAAGGATTGGTTATTGTTTTTAATGTATAATAGAAGAAAAACAAAATTAAAAAGGAATGACATTCGTTATCAAAGCAAACTACAAACTTGTAACAGTGGAGAATATAAAAGAGTATTAAGAATAAAAAATAGAGGAAAAATGGTGAGAAACTTTTACATAGAGCTTGCTAAAGTAGAAGTTTTAAAAATTGGAAGAGTATTGTCAGACAATGACTTGGATAGTCACCATTAGGGTAAGAAGAATATGTATTTTCTGACATCAGTATTCTGGAATATTATACATGTAACTTTCAAGTAAATAAGAGGAAAAAAAGAACGATGAGTTAGTCTGATAATTTTTCTTTCATAAGTATAACAAGGAGGCAGTCAAGAGGCATTTAGCATAAGGGAAGAGATTTGGATATTTTCTTATAAATGAAAGTGTTTGTACATTGAATGGGACAGTTTGTAGTCTGTGCAGATGAAATCATACTTTATGTCATCTTAGAACTCAGAAAAAATTGAGAATAGTCTTTAAAATTCTACATCCTTATAAGAAAAAAAGACAAAATGTTCTGATAATTTTTTGAAAAAGAAAAGCAGATTCTCACATATCAAATATAATAGGATGGACAGTATTATGTTAAGAAGCAAATTGAAAACATAAGTAGAAATGCATTTTTTCTGTTAATGAGAAGTGGTATAATAAAGATATTAGAAGCATAGAAACTGGAGGCAGCTTAGATTCCAACTTCAACTTTACCATTTAATACTAGGGTAATTTTGGACAATATGCATAATTTTTCTTTTTTTTTCTAATTTATAATATTGAGGCTGATTATAACTACCTTTTTCCTAGATTCACTATAAGTTTTAATTAAAGAGAATATTTAAAGATTTTAAGACAGTGATTGGCTCATAATGGTTATTATGTGTGTTTCATTTTGGTGTATTCATCACAGATTGAGGAAAATATGATAACTGATAGATGGAAGTAAACCATAAAACATGATAATTTGAAAGGAAAAGCAGAAAGCAGTAGGTAAAGAACCAACTCAATAGTATATAAAAGTAAATAGATCATTCAGAGTCTTAGATACTTCAAAAGAAAGCAGATTCTCACATATCAAATACAATAGGATTGACAGTATTATGTTAAGGAGCTTGAAAGGAAAATCTGGTAAAGGAGGCTATTGAAAAGGGAGCTTAGGTGAGGAGGTGAGTATAACTTATTGATAGTGACTAAATATGAAATAAGAAAATACTTTGGAGATCATCTGGCCAAGAATATGGTTAAAAAAAATGAAAAAAAAATTAAAGTCTTAAAGTAGAAGGATCTATAAAGAAAAGTTCACAGTCTAACAACTGGACAGTAGAAATGCAGTTTAATACTGTTTGAAAGAGTTAAAATGACATAATAATACCTTAGAATTTAAAAGCATTGACCTTCAAATCAAGCCAAATTAAATATGTATCCTGCATAGGAATTGAAGAACATTATTTTACCTGTAATGAGCCTCAATTTCCTCATTTATAAAACAAAGCTACGATGCCTTACTTTAGAATAGCATCATAAATACTAAATATGATAATAAATATAAAGTACTTAGCAGTAGCCAGGAAAACAGTAACAATACAAAGCACAATAGGTAATTCTATTAAATCTTTAATGGATAATAAAAGCATAGGCTAATGATGGAATAAAAGACTGAAAAAACAATAGTAATGTGACTAAATTGAGTTTATAAATATTAATTGCACTTATATTTAGAAATTTTATCTACTGATCAAAAATAGTTGTTAATGTTATTTTTTTAAGTATGTTAATGTTTTTTATAATTAAAAACCCATGAGGATCAAATAACATGCTATATATGAAAAACCTTAACACATTATAAAATACTAATTAAATACATTGGATAAATGGGTACTAAATTCTCATTAAATTAAAAGACTAGGTCAATTAACAGATGAAAGAACAGCTGTAGTAGATGAAAATAATACAACTTTGATCAGGCTTAAAATATAAATTACCGTGTAATGAACAGTAGCCCTAAAGAAAGGGAGGGAAAGAAAAAAAAAAAAAAACATTATTTTTGAAGGATTCTGGGGACGTTTTGGAGGTATTTTAATAATTCACTAGAACTACTGAGAAAGTTTTGACTTCTTAGATGGTTACCCCTGTATAATCAACTTCACCATCAAACAATCCATGTGTTAATTGCTCCAAAATTTTATTTATACTCATTTTTATTCCCTTTTTTATTTTCCAAATAATCTGAATTTTGTTAGTAAAGATTGAATTGTTGTTGAATTTTATAGAAATGGAATAATAAATACGTCCTAGTTCCCTCAATATAACTATTTTGAGATTCATTTATATTGAGCATGTATCATTAGTTCATTTTTTTAAATTGTTGAATAATATTCAATTGTATAAATATACCATCAATGTTTATCTACTTTCCGTTGATTTTCATTTGGGTATTTCCCACTTGCAGCAATTACAAATAAGACTTCTATGAATATTCATATTAGAACTTTTATATGGACATATGATATTGTTTTTTTTTTAAATTAATATCTAGTATATAAATAGCTGGATCATATAATAACTGCATGTTTAACTTACAGTTACTAACTATAACATACCCAATTGTATGTTAGGTATTGTTTTCTAAAGGTGTTGTAATATTTCATCAGAAGTATGTGAGAGTCCCAGTTTCTTCATATCCTCACACATGATTTGTTATAATTCTTTTTTTTTTTTTAACTTAACCATTCTAACAGTTGGGATGGTATCTCAATATGTGTGTGCGTGTGTATGTGTGTTTTGTTATTGAAAACTATATTGAGATATGATTTACAGATCACTCAATACATTAAGTATATACATTGATGGATTTTAGTAAGCTTACAAAGCTATACAACGATTACTGCAATACAATTTTTTATCATTTCTATAACCCACCCCCCAAATCCCTTGTTCACTTTTCCAGTCACTTTCTGTTACCATCTCCCACTTTAGACAACTGGTAATCCACTTTCTGTATTCTAGATTTGCCTTTTATAGAGATTTCATTAATTGGAATCATGCAACATATGGTCTTTTTTGTCTTTTTTTTTTTTCTGTTAATGAAATATTTTTTATTTTAACCATATTTTTGTATGCCATCAAAACTCCATTCTTTGTTAATGCTTAATAGTATTTCATAGCATGGATGTATTATTTTTGCAGATATCTTCACCAGCTAATGAGCGTTTGGTTTGTTTGCAGTTTGGTTGTCAGTCTTTGCATATTCTTGTTGATTATTTAATGAATCCCCTGCACTCCTTCTGCAATGCCTGCTATCTCTGCTGTTTATGGTCACTGAAGTCTCTGTATGGATAGCTTACTGGCCATCTACTGAACAGAGATGTCTTAAATGTCCTGAAGTGATGTCTCTGACCCTTTGCTCTAGTGCTCTGTGTGTTTTGAGAGATATGCCTTAAATAGACAGTTTATACAACTTGCTTTTGACCTTCACTTAACTGCTTGTGTAGGAGCCTCAAGTTCACAAAGAAATGAGATCCTCTCAGGTCTTTCTGGGCATATCTTTCAGGTAAGTTTATCTGTCTCATTTTTTCCAACTAGTGTCACAACCCAGGGAGCTACAATGTTAAACAATTGCCATTAAGATTTTTAAACTAAAGTCCTTGGGGAGAGGACTTAACTCACTGAACAAATTCTGTGTCACAGTGACAAAGAAAATCACTGAGAATAGCAATTTTCCAGGGAACTGTCAGACAACTCAAATAATGATAAATCTCTAGAGTCTGAGCTTTTGGGGAACTCCAAACCCATTCTGTTTCCACACTGAATACTAGGTTGTTTATTTTCAGGGCTACTGTGTTTACAAGGCAAATAGTTTTCAAAGATACCATGGAGGTAGGGATAAGACTCCTTAAGATGGAGAAAGGATAAAATGTCAAAAGTTCACTGTTCATCCCAAAATTCTACTGTTTTTCTTAAATAAATGCTTCTTAGGTTGATGGAAATTTTTTTTATTTTAACTGTTAGGACAAAATTTCTCATTGCATTCTAGAAGAGTCAATATTGAAAGGTCCTTACTCCATCTTTGTGAAAGTTCATCTCATATAGTAAATTTATATTTAACTTTTTAAGAAATTGTCCAACTGTTCTTAAATGGTAAAATAGGACCACTAGCACCATTATAGATTTCTGTTAGCAATGAAGAACTGCTCTATACAGTTTTAATTTGCATTTACCTAATGCTTAATGATGTTAATTATGTTCACCTGCCTATTTTCCCTCTCCGTATATTTCATAAAACTTATGGTAAAATATTTTGGCTTTTAAGTCAGGTTGTTTTCTTATTATTTAATTTTTCGAGTACTGTAAGATACATACTTTAGTACAATAATTATTTATCTTTAAACAACATTATAATGACATGTATGCTATGTAAGGACCTTATAATTGCATACTACCTATTTCTCTCTCCTACTTGTTGTGGTCATAAATTTTATTCTTCACAAGATATAAGCACAAAACTACTATGTTTGATTTCAGGAGTTAGTTACTTTTAAAATCAATTAAGAATGAAGTAAAATTATTTTTATTTTACTCCCATTTCCAATACTCTTAATTTTTAAAATTAGATGTGAGATTTTGATTTATATCATATTCCTTCTGCCTGAAGAAATTTACAAAATAAATCATACACACCTCTTCAGAGGGGTGGGATGGGAGGGAGGTGGGAGGGATGTTTAAGTGGGAGGTGACATGTATAAACCTATGGCTGATTCATGTTGATGTTTGGTGGAAACCAACACAATACTGTAAAGCAATTATTCTTTCATTAAAAATAAATAAATTGAAAAAGAAATTTAGTACTTATAGATATAATAATACACAAACAAAAGGCTAAACCTGACAGAATGACTCTTGCTATGAAGAAATGCCAGTAAAAGCATTTCATCAGATTACAGGTCATAATACATATCTTAAGAAATGCAGACAACAATAAAAACAAGAGAAAACTTAAAACAACGATTTACCCATCTTTATCTAGATTGGACACTACACATGAATACGTTATTAGTTTTGGAGAAGCTATCCTCAAGGAGAAAACAGCAAAAGCACTGTGGAATCTTCCTCATGGAAAAACAGTAAATACCTTACACTTGGAAAGGAGTTAAAACACTAAGATCAGTAAAGCAAGGACAAAGGATTCATTGACTTATGGTTTATAATTGCCCTTTACCGAAAAAAACTCTAAAACTCTTCTAATCTGGAGTAATGTCTGTCTTCTTTTTGGAACATTAAAATATTTTGCAAATGATAATTAAAGTAAATGTCAGATTTTTACTCTATGCTGTGCTTCCTTTTTTCCTCTAGGATTTCTACTTGGCAAAATTCAATAGATAATTTGATGGCTGCCTCAAAACTGTCTCTGTGACTCTGTGTGTGTGTGTGTGTGTGTGTGTTTACTGGTTTAGAAAATACAAATGCTTGGAATGTGGGAGTTTTAAAATATTTGTTGGGGAAACCAATGAGGGTATTTATATTTTATTTTAATTACTGGAATAGTTTATACTTCTCTGTGTGTGTGTGTGTATCTAAATATATACATGAAAGGCATGAACAGTAAGGAAAATACTTGTAAAATATTTGATAGAAAAAAAAAAAGGAGACAATTAAATTTTTCTATTCTTGACCAATCTAGATAGCATATTAAAAAGTAGAGACATTACTTTGCCAAAGAAAGGTTTGTCTAGTCAAAGCTATGGCTTTTCCAGTGGTCATATATGGATGTGAGAGTTGAAATGTGAAGAAAGCTGAGCACCGAAGAATTGATGGTTTTGAACTGTGGTGTTGGAGAAGACTCTTGAGAGTCCCTTGGACTATGAGGAGATCCAATCAGTCCATCCTAAAGGAGATCAGTCCTGGGTGTTCATTGGAAGGACTGATGCTGAAGCTGAAACTCCAATATTTTGGTCACTTCATGTGAAGAGTTGACTCATTGGAAAAGACCCTGATGCTGGGAGGGATTGGGGGCAGGAGGAGAAGGGGATGACAGAGGATGAGATGGCTGGATGGCATCACCAACTCGATGGACATGAGTTTGGGTGGACTTCGGGAATTGGGGATGGACAGGGAGGCCTGGTGTTTTGTGATTCATGGGGTTGCAAAGAATCGGACACGACTGAGCAACTGAACTGAGCTGAAGCATCATTCAGTCAGTTCAGTCACTCATTCGTGTCTGACTCTTTTCGACCCCATGGACTGCAGCATGCCTGGCTTCCCTGTCCATCACCAATTCTCAGAACTTGCTCAAACTCATATTCATCGAGTTGATGATGCCATCCAGCCATCTCATCCTCTGTCGTCACCTCCTCCTCCTGCTTTTGATCTTTCCCAGCCTCAGGGTCTTTTCTAATAAGTCAGTTCTTTGTGTCAGGTCGTGAAAGTATTGGAGCTTCAGCTTCGTCATCAATCGTTTCAGTTAATATTCAGGACTAATCTCCTTTATAATTGACTGGTTTGATCTCCTTGCAGTCCAAGGGACTCTCAAGAGTCTTCTCCAACACCACAGTTCAAAAGCATCCATTCTTTAGCAAAGCTGAGTCCAATTGTATCCAACATCAGTCCTCTATCATGAGTTGTACATATGAGGAATAACTAGGAAGATAAGAAAGCACTGGTGAATTTCTTGTAGGTTTCATATTGTTGTTTAGTCACTAAGTCATGTCTGACTCTTTATGACCCCATGGACTGCGGCTCATCAGGCTCCTCTGTTCATGGGATTTCTCAGGCAAAAATAATGGAGTGGGTTGCCATTTCCTTTTCCAGGGAATCTTCCTGATCTAGGAATTGAACCCACATTCCTGCACTGCAGGTGTTTTCTTTACCACTGAGCCACCCTGGGGAGTCCCAGCTTCCATTTAGATTCTGCCATAACTTCCTAAGCATTCTGCCTAAACAGTGTGGCTCATTTCCATGCTACAACTTCAACATTAACAGTTGTCATATCTGTATTTACAACTCCAGTGCTCTAAATGTCATTACTGTATCTCAAATTCTCATTGGACATCTTTAGTGATTATCTCAACATAGGTAAAACAACCCATTATTCATTTTGCCACCAAATAAATGGCCCTTAAAATGTGATTAAATGGCATCATCAGTCATTTCATTTTCTGGACAAGAAGCCCTGATGATAGCCCCATAATCACTATGGTCAAGTTCCAAATCCAGTGCAACATTAAATCCAATTTAGGATAAATCCCCAGTGCCCATCAGATTTACTATCTCTTTACAAATCCATTTTTAATATTACAATTCCTTTTTTTTAATCATTTATTTTCTGAGCTGTTTAAATAAGCTTTTACTAGATTTCCCTTTCACCAATGTCTCCTAATTTTGTTCATTAACATTTCCACAAAATTTATCTTCTTGAAATATACACTTAACTATATGACTTTTGCTGTTTCTCCATTGCCTACATCTCCACTTTAAGCTCCTAAGAAAACCATTTAAGACCACATATAATCTGCTTCCAAGTTTATTCTGACATTTCTTGTTTTGACTCTTTCACTTGATTCTTGATACTTGATTCTTAATACTTGATAATTCTATGATTATGCCTTCATTATATGTGACTTTTCATTTATACTACTCAACTTAAAATTTATACTTTCTCGTATAAAATGTAAAAAACTTTTTGTACCTTGAACCTGCCCTGGATGCCATCATTTTATTCAAAATTACCTTATGCTCTTTATACTTAGTCATACCATTTGTTATATATTAACATACAGCACTTAAGGTATTATAGTTATGATTGCTCTTGTGTTCATTTTAGTTTGAACTCTACAAAAGACATTTCAAATTTTTCATTTTATCTTTCCATTTGGGCAACATTGCAAACAAATAAGAGACACTCAATATGTGTTTGCTGAATGAGTTAAATAAATGGTAATATTACTTTATTATCAGTCCATCTTACCTTATTATTTATTTATTTTTATTTATTTTTTATTTTTTCATTTATTTTTATTAGTTGGAGACTGATTACTTCATAACATTGCAGTGGGTTTTTTCATACATTGACATGAATCAGCCATAGAGTTACACGTATTCCCCATCCCGATCCCCCCTCCCACCTCCCTCTCCACCCGATTGCTCTGGGTCTTCCCAGTGCACCAGGCCCGAGCACTTGTCTCATGCATCCCACCTGGGCTGGTGATCTGTTTCACCATAGATAATATACATGCTGTTCTTTTGAAACATCCCACCCTCACCTTCTCCCACAGAGTTCAAAAGTGTGTTCTGTACTTCTGTGTCTCTTTTCCTGTTTTGCAAATAGAGTCATCATTACCATCTTTCTAAATTCCATATATATGTGTTAGTATGCTGTAATGTTCTTTATCTTTCTGGCTTACTTCACTCTGTATAATAAGCTCCAGTTTCATCCATCTCATTAGAACTGATTCAAATGTATTCTTTTTAACGGCTTAATAGTGTTCCATGGTGTATATGTACCACAGCTTCCTTATCCATTCATCTGCTGATGGGCATCTAGGTTGCTTCCATGTCCTGGTTATTATAAACAGTGCTGCAATGAACACTGAGGTGCACGTGTCTCTTTCAGATATGGTTTCCTCATTGTGTATGCCCAGAAGTGGGATTGCTGGGATTATTATTTAACCATTATTAAAATTCATCATCTGATCAGTCTGTGTTATGTATCAGTAGCTGTGCTGAATTTTAGCATATATTATCTCATTGAATCTCTCGCAAAAGTACTATTAGGTCAGTTTTTTTAAAATTCATTTTACATATTAAAAAAGGGGGATAAGTATCTGGTCAAAGGTCACACAGTCTTTTGCATAGCAAAGCCTATGTTTTTAGTCTCAATGCTATATAATGCCCTCATAAATGATAAGCTTTATTGTGCTTCCAAAAATCAATTTTGCATATTGCTTACTTATTTAGCATATTCTGTTTCTGAGCCTCAGTTATACATTATTTTACAATGATTTTGAGAAGAAAATGAGGTAATGTAAACTACAATCGCCCTTTGTAATTTTATTCATTGTAATTTGGCATTTTTCTTTTTTAAGTTTTTTATATTAGATAACTATGAAGATGAATTCTTTGACCTCGGATCTTAATGTTTTTTCTCCTTATCTATAAATGAACATGATGACAAATAAATGTCATTTAGTTTATCAAGTTTTTATGAGGAATAATTCAGTCATTAAATAAGTAGCACACATTGAGGAGTATTTAGTGAAATGGTTAAAATAGATGGGCTTCTAGGTTAATGGCAGAAAGCAAAGAGGAACTAAAGAGCCTCTTGATGAAGGTAAAAGAGGAATATGAGAAAGTTGGCTTAAAACTCAACATTCAAAAAGCTAAGATTGGCTTCTGGTTCAAGATGGCAGAGTATAAGAATGTGCACTCATCTACTCCTGTGAAAGCACCAAAATCACAGCTAGCTGTTGAACAACCATTGAGGGGAGGACGCTGGAACCCTCTTAAAAAAGATAACCCATTTTCAAAACTAAAGAAGAAGTTGCAGTGAGATGGTAGGAGGGGCGCAATCACAATGAAATCAAATCTCATACCCTCTGGGTGGCTGACCCACAGACTGGAGAACAGAAATAACAAAGAAATTTTCACACTGTCGTAGAGGTTCTAAACCCTTTGTCAGGCTTCCCAACCTGGAGATACAAGGAAAGGACTGGGAATCCCCAGGGAATTTGGCTTTGTGGACCAGTGGGATTTGATTATAGGCCTTCCAGAGAACTGAGAGAAACAGAGATTCCAGTCTTGGAGGGTACAAACAAAATTTTGTGTACACCAAGACCAAGAGGAGAAGAGCAATGACCCTACAGGAGACTGAATTAAAACTACCTGCTACTGTCGGAGGGCCTTCTGTGGAAGTATGAGTCAGCAGGGGCTCACCATTGGGACTGGGGCACTGGAAGGGCCCCCTTAAACGTCCCCCTAAAAACCTTCTTGAAAGGTATTAATCCTACCATAGAGCCCAGGGCTGATGAAAACCATAGCAAAAACCATTTTACAGAAAGTTAATCATGATGAAAAAGCAAAAAGCTGTGTCCTGGATGAAGGGACTATTTACAATTCCCGAAAAACAGCTAAATGAAGTGGAAATAGGTAACCTTCCAGAAAAAGAATTCAGAATAATTATAGTGAAGATGATCCAGAATATCAGGAAAGAATGGAGGCAAAGATTGAGAAGATGCAAGAAATGTTTGCCAAAGACCTACAAGAACTAAAGAATAAGCAAACAAAGATGAGAAAGAAATGAAGACAGCGTAAGAGACCTCTGGGGCAACATTAAATGTACTAGCATTTACATTATAGGGTCCCAGAAGGAGAAGAGAGAGAGAAAGCACCTGAGAAAATATTTGAAGAGACAATAGCTAAGAACTTCCTGAATATGGGAAAGGAAATAGCCAACTAAGTCCAGGGAGCACAGAATCCTAGGAAGGAAAAACCTAAGGAGGAACACATGGAGACACATAGTAATCAAACTAATGAAAAGTAAAGACAGAGATAAAATATTAAAAAACAACAAGGTAAAAATGACAAATAACATAAAAGGGAACTCCAATCAGGCTACCGGCTGATTTCTCAACAGAAACTCTACAAGTCAGAAAGGTGATCTATTCAAAGTGATGACAGGGAAGAACCTATAAATAAGACTACCCAGCAGACTCTCCTTCAGATTTGACAGAGAATTAAAAAGCTTTCCAGAAAAGCTAAAGTTAGGATAATTCAGCACCACCAAACCAGCTTTATGACAAACGCTAAAGGAACTTCTCTAGGCAGGAAACACAAAAGAAGGGAAAGAACTACAGAAAATAAATCCAAAACAAGAAAACTGTAATAGTATCATACATATCAGCAATTACCTTAAATGTAAGTGGGTTAAATACACCAGCTAAAAGAAATAGATGGGCTGGGTGGATGAAAACTTAGGCATGTATACACTTTCACTTACCACATCATTCTACTTGACCCTTCCAAATTGTGTGTAGTTATTTTATATTGTTAAGTTAATCATGTTCCCATTATGGCTTGTGATTGTAATAATCTTTTATTTTTTTCTACTGATTGTGAAAGCTGATAAACATTTGCTACTATTGTGATTATATAAGTGCGTGCGTGCTCAGTCACTTCAGTCATGTCCAACTTTCTGCAGCCCCATGGGCCATGGCCCGCCAAGCTCCTCTGTCCATGGGATTTTCCTGGCAAGAGTACTGGAGTGGGATGCCATTTCATTCTCAAGATTATATAAGTATCAATCAATTAATACCATTGTCTCATGATTGCTTTGACTAGATGGACCTTTGTAATGTCTCTGCTTTCTAACATGCTATCTAGATTGGCCATAGGTTTTCTTCCAGTGAACAAATGTCTTTTAATTTCATGGCTGCAGTCACCATCTGCACTGATTTTGGAGCCTAAGAGAATAAAGTCTGTCACTGTCTCCGTTGTTTCTGCATCTATTTACCAGGAAGTGATGGGGCCAGATGCCACAATCTTCGATTTTTGAATGTTGAGTTTTAAGCCAACTTTTTCACTCTCCTCTTTCACTTTCATCAAGATGCTCATCAGTTCTTCAATTTCTGCCATAAGGGTGGTGTCCTCTGCATAGAAGAGGTTGTTGACATTTCTCCTGGCAATCTTGATTTGTGCTTCATCCAGCTTGGCATTTCGCACGATGTACTATGCATATAAATTAAATAATCACGGTGATGATATACATCCTTGACATACTCCTTTCCCTATTTGGAACCAGTCTGTTGTTCCATGTCCAGTTTTAACTGTTGGTTATTGACCTGTATACAGATTTCTCCGGAGGCAGGTCAGGAGGTCTGGTATTCCCATCTCTTGAAGAATTTTCCACAGTTTGTTGTGTTTCACACTGTCGAAGACTTTGGCATAGTCAATAAAGAAGAAGTAGATGTTTTTCTGGAACTCTCCTGCTTTTTCTTTGATCCAATGGATGTTGGTAATTTGACTTCTGGTTCCTCTTCCTCTAAATTCAGCTTGAACATCTGGCAATTAATGCCTTATGTACTGTTGAAGCCTAGCTTGGAGAATTTTGACCATTACTTTGCTAGTGTGTGAAATGATTGCAATTGTGCGGTAGTTTGAACATTCATTGGCATTGCTGTTCTTTGTGATTGGAATGAAAACTGACCTTTTCCAGCCCTGTGGCCACTGCTGAGTTTTCCAAATTTGTTGGCATATTGAGTGCAGCACTTTAACAGCATTGTCATTTAGGGTTTGAAATAGCTCAGCTGGAATTCCATCACCTCCACTAGCTTTGTTTGTAGTGATCCTTCCTGAGGCCCACTTGACTTAGCATTCCAGGATATCTGGCTCTAGGTGAGTGACCACACCATCGTGGTTACCTGGATCATGAAGATCTTTTTTGTACAGTTATTCTTGGTATTCTTGCCACCTCTTCTTGATATCTTCTGCTTCTGTTAGGTCCATACCATTTCTGTCCTTTATTGTGCCCATCTTTGCGTGAAATGCTCCCTTGGTATCTCCAATTTTCTTGAAGAGATTTCTAGTCTCCCATTCTATTGTTTTCCTCTAATTCTTTGCATTGATCACCTAGGAAGGCTTTCTTATATCTCCTTGCTGTTCTTTGGAACTCTGCATTCAGATGGGTCTATCTTTCCTTCTCTCCTTTGCCTTTAGCTTCTCTTTTCTCGGCTCTTTTTTTTTCGGCTTCCTCAGACAACCACTTTGCCTTTTGCATTTCTTTTTTCTTGAGGATGGTCGTGATCATTGCCTGATGTACAATGTAACAAACCTCTGTCCATAGATCTTCATGTCTATCAGATCTAATCCCTTGAATCTATTTGTCACGTTGACTGTATAATCATAAGGAATTTGATTTAGATCATCTGTAAATCAAACAGATCATGAACATCTGTATGCAGGTGAAGAAGCAACAGTTAGAACCGGATGTGGAACAGCTTACTGGTTCTAAATTGGGAAAGGAATATGTCAAGGCTGTATATTGTCACCCTGCTTATTTAACTTATATGCAGTGTATAAGCATATACTTATGAATATAGCAGAAGTGACGAATTTTGGAGTTCTTGCTGTAGATGATTGCATGTCCATTTACTCTGCCATCTTGCTCTGCTTTTTGTATACATATATATATAATGTATATATAATATATAGATTTTAAAACATTTAAAAATTTTGACTAAATAAAAATTATCACGTTTTGATTTCATTTGTTAAACTTAATATGAATAGAATGCTAGATTTCTAATTTAAAAATAGATATGCAACAAGCACAAAAGTTTTCTGTATAGCATAGTGATCTATAGTCAATATCTTGTAACAAAATATGATGGAAAATAATTTCAAAAACAATATATACATATTTGTATAACTGAATTACCTTGCTGTTCACCTGAAACATTGTCAAATATATATGTATATATATATATATATATATATATATAGTCATGTCATCTAGTCTCATGACTTCATGACAAATAAATGGGAAAAATGGAAACAGTGACTTTTTTTTTTCATGGCCTCCAAAATCACTGTGGATGGTGACTACAGACATGAAATTAAAATTGCTTGCTCCATGGAAAGAAAGCTATGACAAAGCTAGACATCATACTAAAAAACAAAGACATCAGTTTGCTGACAAAGGTCCATATAGGCAAAGTTACAGTTTTTTCAGTAGTCATGTACGGATGTGAGAGTTGGACCATATAGAAGGCTTGGCACCAAAGAATTTGTGCTTTCTAACTGTGGTACAGGAGAAGACTCTTGAGAGTCCCTTGGACTCCAAGGAGATCATACCAGTCAATCCTAAAGGAAAATAACAATGAACATTCATTGGAAGCACTGATACTGAATCTGAAGATCCAATACTTGGTTCCTGATGCAAACAGATGGCTTGTTGGAAAAGACGCTGATGCTGGGAACTACTGAGGGCATGAGGAGAAAGGGGCTACACAGGATGAGAATCTCCAGAAGATCATCAAGGACAGGGAAGCCTGGTGTGCTGCATCCCATGGGGCCACAAAGAGTCGGACAAAACTGACTGATTGAACAGCAATGTTTAATATCATTGCCGTGTTATAAGTATCATTTCTATTCTTTATTTTTATCAGCATATTATTAGGATTACTCTCAGGCAAAATCATTCTCTATGTAAACTACAAGTTTGGATTTTTACATTGGGAGTTTATTGATGATTTTTTTTTAACATAATGCAATCAGATTCGTAGCTGTATAGAATCCATCTGGCGTAAGGATGGACTGATAAATTTGAGATACAGAAATAAGTGTTTAACTTATTTTGGACAAAGCTGACAATCAATTCAATGAAAAAAAAAAACAGTCTATTCAATCCACAGTGTTGGGAAAAATAGTATCTACAAGTAAGAGAATGATTTGGATTTCTATATTGTTCCATATATAAAAATTAACACAAAGTAGATAATAGGCCTAGATATAAGAACAAAAACTGAGAAAATAAAAAATAGGGGCAAATCTTTATGACATTGAATAGACTATGGATTGTAATAGAAGATTCTATAAGTATGGCAACAAAATATAAAATAGATGAAGTGAACGTCATCAAAATGAAAGATCTCTGCTTTTAAGAATACCACTGAATTAAAAGGCAACACAAAGAAAGAAAGGAAACATTTGTAAATAATATATCTGATAAGATACTGTTACCGAGTCCAAGCTTACCCTGCTCACTGCACAAGTCAATGAATCCGAGACAGGATGTTGGAACTGTGAAGGGGCTTTATTTGGAATCTGGCCGACTGAGAAGATGGCAGGATGGTGCCTCAAAATAACGATCTTGTTGGGGCCTGGTTACCAGGCTATTTTACGGATCAGAGATGGGCTGCGGGTAGATGAGGAAACAAAGGGGGGAAAAAAAACAAAAAACAAAAAACTTATTCCATCCTTGTAAATCTCCCCGGGAATGGCAGGACTCAGGCAGGGGAATGTGTTGTTTTCACTTTCTTACAGTCCTTCACAGGTGGGCAGCTCAAGTTATCTCTCTAAGGTAGACCATGTATGCTTACAAAAGTGGCAATATAAGGGTTACAGTCACAGAAGCAACTCCAGCATCAATCCAAAATTAACCCTTCCTGGTTATAAAACTTGTACATACAAGATGTAAGGAACTCAATAATATGCAAAGAACAATTCAAATGATTGCCCAGATAATTCAGTAATATTTTTTTAAAAAGCCCAATTAAAAAGTGGGCTAATGATACAAATAGATATTTCTCCAAAGAAAATATATGAATGGCCAATAAACTGACAAAAGTATTCTCAAATTCAGTAGTGATTAAAAAAAAATGCAAATCAAAATCACAATGAGATACCCCATGACATCTACTAACAAGGCTACAATTAAAGACAATAATTGGTGAGAGGAGTAATACGGAAAATTTGGAACACTTATGCATTTGCTAGTAGGGATATAAAATGATATAAATATTTTAGACAACATTCCTTAAAATATTAAACATAAAATTGACATATATAAAACCTAGGAAATCTACTTTTGGCATATACCCATGAGAAAGTGAAAACTGAGAAAATGAAAGTGTTAGTTCCTCAGTGTTGTCCCATGCTTTGTGACCCCATGGACTATAACCTGCCAGGCTCCTCTGTGCATGGAATTCTCAATGCAAGAATCCTGGAGTGTGTAGCCTTTCCCTTCTCCAGGGTATCTTCCCAACCCAGAGATTGAACTTGGGTCTCCTACATTCCAGGCAGATTCTTTACTGTCTGAGCCACCAGGGAAGCAGAAATAACACCAAATGCCCATGCAAACTGTGCTGAGCTGTGCTTCGTTGCTCAGTCATGTCTGACTCTTTCTGATCCCATGGACTATAGCCCGCCAGGCTCTTCTGCCTATGGGGATTCTCCAGGCAAGAATACTGGAATAGGTTGTCATGCCCCCCTCCAGGGGATCTTCTCAACCCAGGAATCAAACCCTGGTGTCCCGCATTGTGGGTGAATTCTTCACCTACTAAGTCACCAGGGAAGCCCAAGAATACTGGAGTGGGTAGCCTGTCTCTCCTCCATGGAATTTTCCCAACCCAGGAATTAAACTAGGTTCTCCTGCATTGCAGGCAGATTCGTTACCAGCTGAGCTACCAGGGAAGCCCTGTCCGTGCAAATGCTTGGACACAAATATTCATAGTGGTATTACTCACAAAAGCAAAAAAAGATGAAACAAACTAAATGTCTCTCAATTTGGTAAACAGAATATGGAATACTCCCTGATGCAGTTATAAAAATTATGAATACTGCAATATAGATATTGTAAAAATAATATGCTAAGAAAAAGAAGCCAATATGCCATATATTTTATGGTTTTATTTACATGAAAGGTCCAGAATAGACACATTTGTGAAGACATATAGTAGATTGGTTTTAACTTCTGGCATAGTGGATGGAGAAGGAATATTACTTAGGTTTCTAAAGGAAATAGGACTTCCATTGGAATGATAGCAATTTTAAAAAAATATTAATATGAAGATTGCACAACTTTAAATAAGGTAAAAATATTTTACTCTACACTTTGAATGCAATTATATGGTTTTTAAATTGTATCTCAGTAAATGTGTTTTAAAGGCATTCTAATCAGATGTTCAGTATTTTACATAAAATAATAGAAGTTTGTGGTTTCTTAAAAGTCTAATTTCCAATGCTGATATTAAATATTTATATTAATATCTATAAAATTAAATTGTCGACATTAGCCTAAGACTGTATCAGAAATGTTATCTTGGCATTACTGAAACAAAGTGTGGCAGGAAGAAAGTTTCCAGTGACACTACATTTTAATATATTCAAAAGCCAAACAGTAGTGTAGCAGATCAACTCACCGGAAAAAAAAAAATAGCGAAGTATTTTTCATTGCTATTCAGTAATGCACAGGTATCCCCTTTCTTGGAAGCTATTAAGAGTTACATATTCTTTGTTCAGTTTAATGACAATCAACACAACTAGTCTGTATTATACAAAAATATCAATACATTTTTCCCATACAGGTAGTCCCCTCCATATGGTGATTTGACATGCAGTTTTTTAACTTTAATGCAATGATGTGAAAGCAGTTCATTCATAACACCATTATATGTTGCTGCTGCTGCTGCTAAGTCGCTTCAGTCGTGTCCGACACTGTGCGACCCCATAGATGGCCTCCCACTGGGCTCCCTCATCCCTGGGATTCTCCAGGCAAGAACACTGCAGTGGGTTGCCATTTCCTTCTCCAATGCATGAAAATGAAAAGTGAAAGTGAAGTCGCTCAGTTGTGTCCTTAACGACCCCATGGACTGCAGCCTACCAGGCTCCTCTGTCCACGGGATTTTCCAGGCAAGAGTACTGGAGTGGGATGCAATTATATGGTGAGGACCATCTATATTTTAAAGCATATGAAAGTTGTATGTGTGTTAGTCACTCAGTCATGTCCAACTCTCTGTGACCCCATGGACTGCAGCCCATCAGGTTCCTCTGTCCATGGAATTCTCCAGGCAAGATTTCTGGAATGGGTTGCCATTTCCTTCTCCAATGTGAATTTCAGTAGTAGTAGTTTAGTCACCAAGTCATGTCTGACTCTTGCGACCCCACAGACTGTAGCCTGCCGGGTTCCTCTGTCCTTGGGATTCTCCAGGCAAGAATACTAGAGTGGGTTGCCATTTCCTTCTCCAGTATGAAAGCTATGTATCATTAAAAAATAAAAATAAAAACCAAGATTCATACATTTAAAGGCTAAATCTACACTATGCATTTTGCCAATTTAATAATCTAAACACTGAGAGCAAGTGTTTAACATTTTTATAGCAATTTGACATTGCTGTGACATCCTGAGTATAAAATAAGTCAGGTCTTGTTGAAACAATATACTGAGGAGCATCTATCACCTGTTAATTAGACAATCATAGTAGAAACTTTCTGCAGTGTTTCATATCTTAAATGAATTTATCAAATATAGTCTCAGTGTTTGTAGAAACTCTGGTGTTTAGATTTTTTGCATATTTGCTCACGGTGCAGCAGCCTGTATACAATCAGTACATTGCTTTTTGCCTAGAGAAAAATTTATCTCCCTGATTATTCACCCTTCTCAAAAATAAATTAAAAAAATAAAAGAAGCAACAAATCAGTGTTTCAGTTCAGTTCAGTCACTCAGTCGTGTCCGACTCTTTGCGACCCCATGAATCGCAGCATGCCAGGCCTCCCTGTCCATCACCAATTCCGAGTTTACTCAAACTCATTTCCATCGTAACATAGTAAAACGTGTGAACTATTTACAGCTAATACATTTCAATTTTCTTTTTTCTGAGAAAGCACATCATACACACTTGTAGAGTTATAGGCAATGTCATATTGGTTATTTAGGAGACAATTTATGCTGATAATTTTGAACTACAAAATGCTATGCAATTGTGTTTATGGAAAGTAAGGAACCAGACGGTTCTTAACATTTTAATGATATAAACTAGACATCCATACTTGCTTCTTGTTTACATTTTGTATTTTTTAATAATTTGATGCCTTCATACAAGTGTCTTTTAATGAGAAATAAAAAGACTCAGGGACAAAAATAAAAGTTAAAAAGAACACAATTTCACTAAATTGTTACTATGTGCTCCATAATTTTTATTTTTTTTCATAATTTTTAACAATCATTATTAAAGAAGGTGATGATCTTTGAAAGTTATCACTTTCATTTGAACACTTTCATTTGAACAAATGAATAACAAATTTGATACATTGCTTAAAATTTTATTTTCCATTAAAACAGAATTTATAAAAATTTAAAATTTTCTATGCATTAAAATAACACATTCAAAAATATATGAATCCAAGTTCTGTTGTTTTTTTTTAATTGAAAGTTGTATATTTAAATATAATTTACAAGTGAAATAGCTAGAATTGGCTACCAACAAACAAATTTTGAAAATACAGCACTATTTTCTTCATGTGAATAAATTATACTAAATCTCTTATTTTAATATCATCAGCATACATGCATGAGAATGATTTTTCCTCATTGGATGATATTGAAACAACACATAGCAAAAATTTAAATATCCATTATCCTTTGTGAATACCATTATCATTAGTCTAAGATTAGATAAATTAATAAGCAAGAAACAAGCTCATTGTTACACTAAACTACTTTAAATATTGGCATAGTGTTTGTTCAAAGTACATCTATCCACTTAATATGGGAAGTCATTGTCTCAATGATAATTTCTAAGTATAATTGCAGAAGGACAAAACGTTTTCAGTATAGCACCGACTCCCAGCATTATATGCCTGTGTGTGCCTCTGCTCTCTCAATGAACAATGTTTACAGTTTTCTGTTACATTTTTTTCTGATTCCATTTATTGAAATGTGATTTCCTATGTGTAGGATCTTATAATTAAAAAGAAATCTGCTTGCAATTTGTATCTTTATTGATTTGTAACACACTTTTCTTAATAAATAATTTTGCTACAATCAAAATAAGACAGATAAATGATGACCCTATATGCAAGGCAGCAAAGGGGACACAGATATAGAGAACAGACTTTTGGACTCTGTGGGAGAAGGTGAGGGTGGGATGATTTTAGAGAACAGCATTGAAATATGTATATTGCCATATGTAAAACAGATGACCAGTGCAAGTTCCATGCATGGAGCAGGGCTCAAAGCTGGTGCTCTGAGACAACCCAGAGGGATGGGATGGGGAGGGAGGTGGGGGGGGGGGTTCAGGATGAGGGACACAAGTGCACTCATGGCTGATTCATGTGGATGCATAGCAAAAATCATCACAATATTGTAATTATCCTACAATTAAAATAAATTAATTAAAAATAAAACAGATTAGAAAAAAAAGTTTTTTTTTTTTAAATTGTTGACTATCACAGATGCTTAAACAGTACCAAAAGGGCACCTCCTCTGTCCCTCTTCTTGCCAAAGACTTTCTCAGAAGAAGAACCAAGGATGTGCCCACAAAAAATCCACATTCTTCTCTGCTAAACAAGTCTCCTGGAAACTGGGAACTTTGACTACTGAACCAAAAAGTTCTCAGACCACTTCTAGGTCTTCTGCTAACCTCTTCCCCAGCTCTGACCTCACAAAGACAGATTATACCCCTAATTTGTGCATCCCTTACCCTGAAAGTGATTATATGGCAAGTGTTTCAGGTACTGGTAAACTCAAATTTGTGGACTAGATTGTCCATGTATGTGTGAATATAATGTATGGAGAGATTGTTTTCCTTGTCTCACAAACGTCAACTGTAGCCTAAAACAGAAGAAAAAAAATAAATTAAATCATAAATGTCTTCTTTTATAGAGATACAAGAAAACCTATGATAAATTGGTTACAGGCATCTCCTTTAATGTTCTTCAAAGGTGAATGTACACAGTCTGACAATCCCAAACATTACTCAAACAAAAGCCTTTCAAAGGATCTTCAGTTTTGGTCCCAAAATGGAGTACTCTGATTTTCTTCCCCACTTTGTCTATTTCAGGATAAGGTAAAATAGGGAGACTTCAAGAATACTACTAGTGGATATGGTCAGTGCCAGTAGAATTCTGACTGTCATTTTTCTTTATGCTGGAATTCTGCATCAGCAGCTGACTTAGATCACAGATCTGATATTTATTTGAGAAATAGAAGACTTTTTAAAAATGCATATATACTATGACAACTGAGTAGCTCAGAAGACTATCTATGGGCATGGAGAGGATGTGAGAGTGTCTTTGTGTTAATCATCCATTTGGAAAATTAGCAGGTGCACAAGGAGACTACACAAAAATATACTGCTTGTGTCAGGACTCAAAGGATGCCAGAAGGGTTTGATACAAAGCTGGAAATCCTGCAAATAATCCGACTTCTTCTAGGAAAACCATTTCTGTCTTCAACCTAGAGCACAATGGTTTAGGAATAATAATGAGAGAAGCAATGTGATCAGCAATCAACTAAACTTTTAATGAAACACTCATTTTTTTCACCTGCCTCCAAGCTTCCATATGGGTACCAGAAGGGTTTATCTTACAACTATATAGGGTGAAATTAACCCAGGACCAATTCAAATACCACACATTCATTCCAAGAAGGAAGAAAGCAGAGCAGAAAACATCACATCCTCTTCCCTTCATCAGGAACTGAAGGGACAAGTGGAACAAATAGATTGTGTATGTCAGAGTGGACAAGTTTTGAGAATTTGATATCAATTTGGAGTTTAAAATTGGATGAACTTTTAATAATCAAAATTTATGTGAATTTCTGGACTCAAGGTATCATCAAATGCTCTGCTGCCCTTTGGGTAAGAGATAGGTTAACATGACAAAATTAGGAAAATGAACAGGGGGGAAAAAAAGAAAAGAATTGCCTTGTAGTTAAATCTTTCAAATTGAGATTGTGGGATAATTTGGTGGCACTTATTAACAAAACTGAAAAAAAGATCAAGAATATACTGGAAGCAGAATTCTGTTGGCAATTGTCAGTCTCTGAGCACACAACAGTTTAGGAATCCAACATCACACACCAACCAGGAAGTTAAAAGAGAATTACAAAAGATCCTTATACTTTGATTTGTTCAAGGATGGAGATTATCTTCAAAATATTTTAACCCATCTACTAAAAGATTTTTGGCACAGTCCCCGATTTAACCAATGAGGCCCTGCCTATAATTAAAGACATTGGCTGATATATTCAAAAAAAGTAGGCAAATACTTTTAATAACCCTTTCTTTGGACTTTCTGATAAAAGCTGGTTGGCTACTGTTAACCATAAAGTTTTGGTTAGTATATTAGACTCTACTGAAAATAAAGCTGAAATTAATCTAAAACTGATATAATGCAAACACACTCCATACTGAAGTGTTTTAAATTAGATTGCCAACAACAAAACAGGCAGTTCTCTGATATGATTATAAAGTCAGTGTGAGAGAATTGCAAGTGATTGAGCTGAATCAATTTTTCCTACAAAATTATCATCTATTGCATTATCCAAAATTGCAACCAGATGATAAAACTGAATTTGGACTAGTAAACAACCCCTTTAAAGTCATAAATGTGGCAAACAGAAGAACTAAGTGGAATGTCTGTATGTGATCTTTCAAAGTTTTACAACCTCACCTATATCGCTCTATTTATGATCAAAAACTTAAAATTGAGTAATTTTTGTATCTCTTTCAGATTTTTATAATTCAAGTTCATATGTATAAATGCATTTTGAATAAAGAGGCCTGTTAAAATTTAGTGAGAGTATACAAGCAATAAGATCAAATTTAATTTAGAACTAAATAATCTTTTAACAGAGTATATTGAAAACTATTTTCCAAAATGTGAAAACCAGCTGGTCTGTTATCATAATTCTATGAAGTGACTGATTCATGAAGAAAGACAATTTTAATATAAAAATTCTAGGTTCCTTTAAGACAGATCAAGAACACCTTTTTAACAGTAGTCAGTCAATGTTGATTACACTGGTCTAGATAATAAATTTTATTTCTTTGGTGTTTGAAATCTTTGATATTATATAGACCTTTTTATACTGTAGACCTCTTTATAGAATTTATAGATACTATATAGACCTCTTTATAGAATTCTAGATCATAAACCTCACCTATTTTAATGCAGCCTTAATTTAAATAAAGCTAAAACCAAAAGATATAGCATTTGAAGAGGAGATAACTTAAAAGTAACAAAATGACCTATTGGGTTTACTTATTTATATTCATTTATTTATGCTATTTCTATTCATTTATTTATTTATAGTCAAGATACATATAATAAAACATTTTGTATCTTGAAAAATTAGTGTCTTATGCATCAGTATTTGTTTAGATTTTAAACCAAGCAAAGATATTTTAGATCTTACTTCGCTTTAGCTCAGTTCAGTTCAGTCACTCAGTCGTGTCCGACTTTTTGCGACCCCATGAATCGCAGCACTCAAGGCCTCCCTGTCCATCACCAACCGCCGGAGTTTACTCAAACTCATGTCCATCGAGTCGGCGATGCCATCCAGCCATCTCATCCTCTGTCGTCCCCATCTCCTCCTGCCCCCAATCCTTCCCAGCATCAGGGTCTTTTCCAATGAGTCAACTCTTCGCATCAGGTAGCCAAAGTATTGGAGTTTCAGCTTCGGCATCAGTCCTTCCAATGAACACCCAGGACTGATCTCCTTTAGCATGGACTGGTTGGATCTCCTTGCAGTCCAAGGGACTCTCAAGAGTCTTCTCCAACACCACAGTTCAAAAGCATCAATTCTTCTCGTGCTCAGCTTTCTTCACAGTCCAACTCTCACATCCATACATGACCATTAGAAAAACCATAGCCTTGACCAGACAGACCTTTGTTGGCAAAGTAATGTCTCTGCTTTTTAATATGCTATCTAGGTTGGTCATAACTTTCCTTCCAAGGAGTAAGCATCTTTTAATTTAATGGCTGCAATCACCATCTGCAGTGATTTTGAAGTCCCCCAAAAATAAAGTCAGTCACTGTTTCCCCACTGTTTGCCATGAAGTGATGGGACCAGATGCCATGATCTTAGTTTTCTGAATGTTGAGCTTTAAGTCAACTTTTTCACTCTCCTCTTTCACTTTCATCAAGAGGCTTTTTATTTACTCTTCACTTTAAGCCATAAGGGTCGTGTCATATGCATATCTGCCCCTTGTCAATCTGTCTCTTGACTTTTTAAAGCAAACCCTTTCTGCAATTCATCTATATTTCAGTTAATCCCGTAGGTCATCAAGTCAATTTTCTCCTATCTGTGAGAATAAACCAAAACTAGTTTTGCTATGTGCAACTTAACTTTGTTAGACAATGATTATCTCCAAGTGGTTTTGAGGTGGATGGCT
This sequence comes from Muntiacus reevesi, assembly GCF_963930625.1. Taxonomy (NCBI): domain Eukaryota; kingdom Metazoa; phylum Chordata; class Mammalia; order Artiodactyla; family Cervidae; genus Muntiacus; species Muntiacus reevesi. The sequence goes on from NC_089257.1 coordinate 79,078,953, forward strand.
ATTCTAAAATGTGAGAATAATATGTAATAATAGCAAACCTCAGAGCATATTCTATCCTCATATATCAGCCATCTATTGAATAAACACCTATTAGTTTTCTATCCTTTTAAGATCACAGACCACCTCTTATATGAAAAGTTTATTTAAGGTAGAAATGATAACATTTACAAGGTAAATTCAATCAGTTATCCCTCTACTTTGCAACAAGCAATATAAAAAATCTCTTAAAAGAATATTTGGACACAGGGATATTTAGGTTTCATTTAGGTAACTGTCTGTAGGCCTCATAAAAATTTTCCCACAGGTTAATGTAAGACTAGTGCAATCACCAAAGCATTTTTAGTTAATCTATGTGTAATGGATTACCTTAACATCATAAATCAGAACTTACTTCCTTTTTAAAAACCTTTTCTTATTCATTTTTGGAAAAACTGGAGCTTTACTGCTGCATTAGGGCTTTCTCTAGTTGCAGCAAATAAGGGCTATTCTTTCGCTGCAGTGTGTTGCTGTGTGTGGACTTCTCATTGTGATGTTTCTCTTGTTGGGGAACATGGGCTCTAGGCATACCAGCTTCAGTAGTTGCAGCACGTGGCCTCTAGAGCACAGGCTCAGTAGTTGATGGTGCAAAGGCTTAGTTGCCCCACAGCATGTGGAAACTTTCTGGACCAGGGATGGAACTACATTGACAGAGAATCCCCTGGACTGGCAGGTGAATTCTTAACCACTGGATCACTGGGGATGTCCAAGAGAACTTCTTTCTAATACATAACTTGCTGATTAACAAGCTACTCTAAAAGTGAAATTATTCAGTCGTGTCTGACTATTTGCGAATCCATGGACTGTAGCCCACAATACTCCTCCATCCATGAGATTTTCCAGGCAAGAGTACTGGAGTGGGTTGCCATTTCCTTCTCCAAAGGATTTTCCCGACCCAGGGATTGAACCCGGGTCTCCCGCTGTGTAGGCAGACGCTTTACCATCTGAGTTACCAGGGAAACCTTGGTAGACAAGTTACTCTAGTCTACCAGTTAAAATTATTTTCTGCCATTAATTATATTAGATATAAAGCATTAAAATTAATTCAGCTTTAGCTACCAGACATAGCAGCCTTATCTTGGAGGATGTGTTCCCATAATCTAACACTAAGTGATTATCTCTGAATTATAAATCTCTTCAAAAATGACTTCTTTTGCAATATATTAAAATATATCAAATACAATTGTAAGTATACAATTCTATGATTTTCGTACATACACAACTTTGTGTTATTCTCACTAAAACGTTTTTAGAACATTTTCATAATCATCTCCCCTCCCCAAAATCAATAGCCACCAGAGTTACTCATCTTTTCCTTCATGCCTTCCTTCCCCTACCCAGTCCTTTACAACTCCCATTACTATGTTGTTTTATGGATATATCACATTTTATTTATCCATTCATTACTTTATGAACATTTGGATCATGTTCACTTTTGAGCTATTATGACTATGAATATTCACGTGAAAAATATTCATAAGATTTTTGTGGACATAGGTTTCATTTCCTTGAGTTATATACCTAGGAGGGAGTGGAATTACTGAGTCACAAAGTAATTCCATGTTTAATATTCTGAAGAACTACTAGGCTGTTTCCAAAGTGGATGTACCATTTTACATTCCAATGAGCAGTGCAAGATGCTTCCAATTTATTCACAACCTCACAAGACTTGCTCTGTTTTGAATACAGTCATCCTAGTGGTTGTGAAGTGAAATCTCACTATGGTTTTAACTTACATTGCTGTGACGAATAGCAATGTTAAACATTTTTCATTTGGTTTATTGACCATTGTTGTATCTTCTTTTGAACAATGTTTATTCAGCTAATATTCATTTTCATATGTATTATTTTTATTGCTAAATACACATGTAGTGTATATATCAATGCTGCTGTTTACATATTCTGAGTACAAACCTTTTATCAGATGTATGGTTTTCAAATAATTTCAGCCCATTTTATGGCTTTTTAACTTTCACAATGATATCCTTTGAGGTAAACTCTTCTAAACTTATTGAGGTTCAATTTTTCTTTTTGTTATTTCTGCTTGTTCTTTGAATGGCATTTGAGAAACTGTTGCCTAGTCCAACTTCGCATAACTATGGTATATATTCTCCTCCAAGATTTGAATAGTTTAAGTTTTCTATTTTATCCATTTTAAGTCAATTTTTATATACAGTGTAGAATAGATATTTAATTTTTAATGTGAATTTGTAGCTGAGTCAATGAGTCAATAAGTTCTTCTTCAGTAGTGTGCATATTTTATGAAAGATTTATTTAAGATTGTGTTGAACTCAGGACAAATTTCTAAATCCTTCTCCTTAAACATTTTATTCAATCAAAGAAGCTACTCGAACAAAAATAAAGATTTAAAAATCATATAATTAATATGCATCTCTAGGATGTTTTCCTAAAAAATGATGCTATACATTTTACAATTATATATACACTTATATGTTTATTTATCTACTTATATATATACAAATTCTTATAGACCAATGCTACTGCAAGAATTCTATAAATTTTCCAAATCATTGTTTTCTGTATTTATTCCTTGAAATGTCAAGATCTGATGAAAAACTTCCTTGGTTAATTGAATGTGTTTTTATCATTGTCTCTACCTATAGTTATTCAAAAATAAAATAACATAGCTTTAGTCTTATCTTAAATAGATATCCAAGAGCTATAAAATCTAGCAGTAAGAAGTTAGAATAGCAGAATGGAAAAAAAAAAGATTTGTTTCTAATTAGGACACTTCATCTAAATGAGTGAACTGGGTCAGAGATCTATATAGAATTGAAAATCAAACCCTGTAGCAAGATTTCAGGATGCATAAAAATACTAGTTACGGGCCTAGGCTTTGGAGTCGGATCCTGGTTCTTTCCTGTATTGAATCATCCCATGGTACTTTCCTGTATTAAATTTATTTGTCTGAATATTCAATTACTAACTGTGTCTCCATAGGACAGTAAATACTGCTAGTGCAGTGATTTGCTCATATGACAATTAGGGACGAAGCCAGGTTTAAGAACATCCTAGGCACACAACATGTTTGTTGAACAATTCTAGTTAAAAAGAAGATTATTTTGGATGGATTTTTGCATAACCAAGTCATATTCATATCATAGAATCTGTGATACACAAAAGCAGAAATCTGTTTTCTATGACCTTTTTGTATATATATATATACACACACACATATATATGTGTATATATATAAACATTGAAGTGTTTCAGTAGTGAGGACAAGAATAAAGATTTCATATTTTTAAAGGATTTTAGGCTTTTTCATTTTCTCTTAATTCAAAATCTCTGTGTTTCAGGCTATTTTATGTACAATGTTCTTTTAAGACACCATATTTCCAACTGACAGAGAATCTAAAACTAACTCCCTTGCCACATAGATGTAATTGGCTTTTTAGCAAATCTTACAGTGTAAAAGATGGCATTTCTTGCTGTGAAGATTTATGAGCAGGCATATATGCAGAACTTTCATTTTTGTCATGTTTCCATGTTTGAGGACATTTCTATTCTTCATTTTCTAACTTTTCAAAATGTGTATAATGCTTTCTTGTTACATGCAAGTTTATTTCCAACTTTACTAAACTATGATGCCTGGAATGTGAAGATAGCCTTGTTCACAAACACTCTGATAGTTTTAGTTGTACATTTCACTTTTTTATCTAATTTTGGAACTTTTTCTTCAAGCAATTTAGTGAGTTGGGCATTTCCATTTTATGAGACATTATGGATGGATTTTTTTCATCTTATATTTGAGTCTGACTGCAAGAAGGATTGAAAAAATCAATATTTTAGAAAATTTAACTAAGAGCAAATTTGTTGTTTGTTCTTTAGTGGATTTTATTATCTTCTCTCTCATGATTAAACATGTTCATAAACTAGTTATCTCCTAATGATCAGTCAGGCAGTTCAGACTTACTCAGTTATTTGTTTTGTTTACTGTCCCATTCATATCACCAATCTCCATTGAAGAAATATCAAAAATGTCTAAAGTACCAAATGAGTTTGTGGTTAATGCTGAGGGAGTTTGTAATTACCTCGGTTCTGTCTCGCTGCAGCAAAAATTTGAAGCAATGGACGGACCAGCGTTATAGCTCAGTTTTATTGGAAAGCAAAGGAAAATACAACCTTGAGGCGTGAGGGCAGGTTGACTCAAAAGACTCAAAGAGAAGAGAAGCCCTGGCCCAGTTTTGGGTCCTCTTTATATATATATATATTTTTTTTTTTTTTTTTTTTTTTTTTCTCTCTTATCATGGACCTGTCCTATGTAAATTGGGCTAGTCAGGAGGGCTGTTTGTTTTACCTGATCCTCACTCCTGTCCTTGAACCTTCCTTTGTTCTACTTTCTTGGGCATTTCCCTTCTTTGTCTTTTAGCCACCATGATTTTGGACTCCTTTTTTTCCTATTCTAACTACCTAGCAGTTAGTATACAATGACAGAACTTCATTTATTCTGTAGGCAAATATTCATTTCTCCTTTTATTGGTATTTAAAAATAGAGCTCTGAAAAGGAAACATAATAATTACAACTAACACGATGTATTCAAGGCAAGAAAATACATAATGCTTTATTAAACTCCAGAAAAATCCAACAGCAAGCAATTAATTATTGTTATGCTGTTATTATTACTCCATTTTTGTATACTACTTGCTCCTAAAGAGAAATTGAAACAGTTAAAAATTAATATAACAATATCCATGTACATTGTTTGTTGATTTATTTTTCCTCTTTAAAGATATTATACTTATTTTTGCTAACCAGTTTTATATGCTTTGTAAACCATATCCAACTGATACTAGTAGCATAATATCCAAATATAAATGCTGATTTTTTTTTTTTTTTAGTTATTAGGGAAATAAATTCTAGAATTAAAACATTTATAGTAAAAATAATTCCAAAGTTATTTTGTTTCCTGTAGTGTCCATGTGTTAAATTCAAAAGTTTTGATAACTGAGGTTTTGATTTTTTTTTTTTTTTTTTTTTTTTTTTTGACAGGAAATAGCATTTATTGGTGAGCGTGATTAAGGAGGGAACAGAGGTGATGTTCATGAGTGCAGGGCCCGCCATTTGTCCAGGGGATCACGATTAGGGATGTATTTGACCCCACAGCCGTCTGGGATGAGTCGCTTTTCTGCCACCATGTTCTCAAATTCATCCGCATTGAACTTGGTAAATCCCCACTTCTTGGAGATGTGGATCTTCTGACGGCGAGGGAACTTGAACTTGGCCCAGCAGAGGGCGTCAATCACATGCTCCTTGTTCTGCAGCTTGGTGCGGATGGACGTTATGACCTGGCCAATGTGGACCCTGGCCACTGTGCCCTGGGGCTTTCCAAAAGCACCGGGCATACCCATCTGGAGTCTAGATTGAGGTACAGCAGGCCAGTCGTGAATGCCCACTAGGAAGAGTGGTCTCCAAGGTCCCTTAGGGCTACCTGTACAGGCAGCAGGTTGCATACACTACCAAGGAGGCTGCTGTTTGCAGCCATCGCACACTGGGCCCCCATGGGGAAAAGGGCACAGTCGGCTTAACTGGCTGCAAAGCTTTTGACTTCTAAATAGAGAAACGTGAAAGCGTTAGTCAAATTTCAAAGCTATCTTGTTTCCTGCAGTGTCTATGAGGAAAGTGTCTAAATTCAAAAGTTTTGATAGTGAAGCTTTTGAGTTTTGAATAGAGAAGAGATCATTTTAAAATTTGTGCTTCTTTTTTGTATATTGCCATCTTTAGATGGCCAGGTATTTTAAAGATTACTTGTTTATCCAATTAGTCTGTTGATGGACATTTAATTTGCTTCTGTGTCATGGTAATTGTGAACAGTTTTCAATAGATAAGTGGGATGAGGGGAGAGTAGAAGAAAGGTCCAAGAGGGAGGGGACATATTCATTGTCTGATTCATTCGTTGTTTACAGCAGAGATGAATACAATGTTGAAAAGCAATTACACCCCAATTAAAAAAAAAAAGTTTGCTGTTGTTCAGTCACTAAGTAGCCTCCAACTCTTTGTAACCCCATGGACTACGGCATGAGACTATAGTAGAAATGTCATTGTTTTCTGAGCCATGTGACATGTGCTTACATTTTGTTTGTAATTTGCTGAATCATCTCTCTTAGATCCTCATTTCTCCATCCCTGTAATGGAGACTACATTTCCATTACACCCTTGTAATGGAAAAACTGTCTTTTCTACTACACATGGTGCTATTAATTTCAAAGGCAAAAATCTTTACAAAATAACTGTGATCTGTAAATATGTAAAATGAAAATCATTATGCAAAAAAGCTTTCCTCAAGATTTATGCTTGCAAATTCACTTACTGTTGAACATGTGCTCAGTCGCTCAGTCGTGACCAACTCTTTGTGACACTGAACTATAGCCTTCTGTCCATGGGATTTTCCCAGCAAGAATACTGGAACAGGTTGTCATTTCCTCCTCCTGGGGATTTCTTGATCCAGGGGTCAAACTCAAGTCTGAATTACAGGTGGATTCTTTACCACTGAACCACCAGGGAAGCCCCTCCTCAATTACTGTTAGTTAAAAAGCAATCTGTTTTTTCCAGTACTCATATGCAGATGTGAGAGTTGGAATTTAAAGGAGGCTAAGTACTGAAGAATTGATATTTTTGAACTGTGGTGCTGGAGACACCTCTAATTTAACTTTTTCTACACCAAATTTCATACCTTCATGTACACCCCCTGTAGAATTCCCAATCACAGTCAATTGAAACACCCTTCTTACAGTTCCTAGACCAAAAGCCTTGGCATCCTCCTCACTTCTCATCTTTAATTCACATAACCTCTTCAACCAATCAACATTCTCTTAGCTCTACATTTGAAATAAATTACAAGTTACATTATTTCTAAGATATCTTTAGCAATGCCAAGCATCCAAACCACATAATCTTTCTCTTCAGTTCAGTTCAGTTCAGTCACTCAGTCATGTCTGACTCTTTGCAACCCCATGAATTGCAGCACACCAGGTCCCTGTCCTTCACCAACTCCCAGAGCTTGCTCAAACTCATATCCATTGAGTCGGTGATGCCATCCAACCATCTCATCCTCTGTCACCCCCTTCTCCTTCTGCCTTCAATCTTTCACAGTATCAGAGTCTTTTCCAGTGAGTCAGTTCTTCAAATCAGGTGGCCAAAGTATTGGAAATTTAACTTCAACATTAGTCCTTCCAATTAATATTCAGAACTGGTTTGACCTCTTTGCAGTCCAAGGGACTCTCAAGAGTCCTCTCCAACACAAGTTCAAAAGCATCAATTCTTCAGTGCTCAGTTTTATTAATGGTCCAACTCTCACATCCATACATGACCACTGGAAAAACCATAACTTTGACTAGATGGACCTTTGTCAGCAAAGTAATGCCTTTGCTTTTTAATATGTCGTCTAGGTTACTCATAGCTTTTCTTCTAAGGAGTCTTTTAATTTCATGGATTCAGTCACCATCTGTAGTGATTTTTGAAGTCCAAGAAAATAATGTCAGTCACTGTTTCCATTGTTTCCCCATCTATTTGCCATGAAATGATGAGACCTAATGCCATAATCTTCATTTTTTGAATATTGAGTTTTAAGTCAACTTTTTCACTCTCCTTTGTCACTTTCATCAAGAGGTTCTTTAGTTCATCTTTTTCTGCCATTAGGGTGGTGTCACAGCATATCTGAAGTTATTGATATTTCTTTCTGCAAACTTCATTTCAGCTTATGCTTCATTCAGTCCAGCATTTTGCATGATGTACTCTGCATAGAAACTAAATAAGCAGGGTGACAATATACAGCCTTGACGTACTCCTTTCTCAATTTGGAACCAGTTGTTGTTACATGTCCCTTTCTAACTATTGCTTCTTAACCTGCATAAAGGTTTCTCAGGAGGCAGGTCAGGTGGTCTGGTATTCCCATTTCTTTTAGAATTTTCCACAGTTTGTTGTGATCCACATATTCAAAGTCATTATCATATTCAATGAAGCAGAAGAAGATGTTTTTCTGGAACTCTCTTGCTTTTGTTATGACCCAGTGGATGTTGGCAATTTGATCTCTGGTTCCTTTACCTTTTCTAAATCCAGCTTGAACATCTGGAAGTTCTCAGATCACGTGTTGTTGAAGCCCAGCTTGGAGAATTTTGAGCATTGCTTTGCCAGCATGTGAGGTGAGTACAATTGTGAGGTAGTTTGAATATTTTTTGGAATTGCCTTTCTTTGTGACTGGAATGAAATCTGACCTTTTCTGTTCCTGTGGCCACTGCTGGCTGTTCCATATTTGCTGACATATTGAGTGTAGCACTTCATAGCATCATCATTTAGGATTTGAAACAGTTCAACTGGAATTCCATCACCTCCAGAGCTTTGTTCATAGTGATGCTTCTTAAGGCCCATTTGACTTTACATTCCAAAATGTCTGGCTCTAGGTGAGTGGATCACACCACTGTGGTTATCTGGGTCCTTAAGATCTTTTTTCTATAGCTCTTCTGTGTATTCTTGTCACCACTTCTTAATATCTTTTGCTTCTATTAGGTCCATACAATTTCTGTCCTTTATTGAGCCCATCTTTGCAAGAAATGTTCCCTTGGTATCTCTGATGTTCTTGAAGATATCTCTAGTCTTTCCCATTCTATTGTTTTCCTCTGTTTCTTTGCACTGATCACAGATGAAGTTTTTCTTCTCTCTCCTTGCTCTTCTTTTCAATTCTGTATTTAGATGGATATGTCTTTCTTTTTCTCCTTTGCCTCTGACTTCTCTTCTTTACTCAGCTATTTGTAAGTCCTACTCAGACAACCATTTTGCCTTTTGACATTTCTTTTTCTTGGGGATCGTTTTGATCACAGCCTCCTGTGCAGTGTTTGAACATCTTTCCATAGTTCTTTAGGCACTCTGCCTATCAGATCAAATGCCTTGAATCTATTTGTCACTTCCACTGTATAATCTACTGTATAAACCACTATATAATCTTTCCCATGGGATATTGAAAAAGACACTAATTTTCCATCATTAGCTTTTAATTTCCTACAGTGTGTACCCAATGCATTTGTCAGAGGGATCCTTCTAAAATCTCTATCAGTGACTATCATTTCTCCCTTTAGAAACCTCCAATAGTTCCTCATTTTTCTGTGAGTAAAATCAAAGAGAAAATTGCAACAGCCTGAAAAACTGAATAATTTTTATTTTCTGAGTACTCTAATCTCATGTCCTTCAACATTCCCTTTGGCTAAACTGTCTTCTCTATTGTTTTTGGAACATATTAGGCCTGCAAATGTGTTTCCTGCACTTGGTAATTTCTTGTCATATGTGGTTTTCACTTTCTTCAAGTTTCTGCATAAAGGTCAGCTTCTCAAGAAAGCTATCCTGACAGTACTATAGACTTCCTTTCTCTGTCCTGATCCACTTTTCTTTGTGTTTCCCCCATAACATCACTCTTCCTTTTCTTGCAGACTCCTGAATCTTACCTGTTATGCTTTATTTTTGACACTGCCGTGTGACCTGTAGGACCTCTCTTCCCCAGTTGATTATACCTGTGCAATAGCAATGACTGCCTATAATCCCATCCACTTGGACACCAGGGAACTACTGGCATTATGTTTAATTTTATTGTTGACGTCTACCTTTAGAATTTCAGTCTGATGAGAGCAGAAATTCTCATCATCCTATTGATTCTTTTTCCTGGTGTCTAAAGCAGTGTCTAATATATAATATAGGCTCTCAATGAATATGAGCTTAATATGTAAATGAAGTGCTTGCTGGAAGTGTATGCAAAGTAAAATTTCTTTTTTATAGTATGCCTCCTTCCCTGTAGATGTCTTGTTCATAGCACCTAAATTACTGGCCAGGGTAGTCAAGCCTTTGCATTTAAGCAATACCTTCCAAATCTCCATGAAAACATATTATGTGATTAGCTTGGCCTTCACTTTTCTTTTTAATTTTTATTTATTTATTTTTGGCTGTACTGAGTTTCTGTTGCTCCTGATGGTGATTCTCTAGTTGTTGTGAGCAGAGGCTACTCTCTATTTGTCGTGTGAGTGGGCTTCTGACTGTGGTGGGCTTCTCGCATTGTAGAGCATGGGCTCTAGAGAGCATGGACTTAAGTAGCTGTGGTGCATGGGCTTAATTTCTTTGTGGCATGTGGAATCATCCCGGACCAGGGATTGAACCTGTGTTCTCTGCATTGGCAGATGTATTCTCAACCACTGAACCTCCAGGGAAGTCTGAAGCCTTCATTTTCTTATCATGTAACAATATTTTGTTATCTTATGGTCATAAATTAAAGCAGCCAGACATGGTGAAAATACTACAAGGGAGAGCAATAGAAATATGTTGTCATAGTATAGTAAATTACACATCACAATAATTTGGATAGTACTGGGACACACACACACACACACACACACACACACACAAAGGAATAATTTCCAAAAGCAATTAGATTTGAATGCAAATTATAAACCCTTAAAATCACATAGAAGTAAAATCAATGACTTCAAAACCTGAATATCAAAAATATTTGAATCCAATGAAACAAGGAAGTATTTGAAAAATGAACACTTTAAAAGTTTTCACACTTAAGACATTTGTAAAAAACTCACTGGAAAGAATTTTCTACAGGAATGAAGTCCATGAAAGCATCTGTTGCATAATCACACATATAAAATCAATGTATTTCTAGATGTGATAATTAGGCACGTAAGCCACATCAAATAAGTGAATACACTTTGATTCCACAGTGATATTTCTAAATTTAGTTGCTTAAGCTCTGTTGAATTACATAAAAATCATGAAAAGAAAGTAGTCAAGATAAACCTGAAGGGACAAAATATTACACTTTTTAAAAATATTGTTGTTCTGTAGCTAAGTTTTATCTGACTCTTGACCCATAACCAAATGGGTCAAATAACTGTTCTCCACTGAGATATTACATGTTGATTAAGTTTATGTATATAACAAAAGTCTCAGATTTTTTGTAGTGTTCTCATTATGGTACACTGCACATGTAGAGATAATCATATTTGTTTAATAAAAATAATGCTCATAAAACAACTTCAGGCATAATGAAAATTAAAAAGTTGACTAAAGAATAAATTATTATTGATAATTTATCTTGCCAATGCAGGAGACTTAAGAGATGGAGGTTCCATCCCTGCATCATGAAGATTCCCTGCAGGGGGAAAGGGCAACCCCCTCCAGTATTCTTGCCTGGAGAATTCCAAGGTGAGAGGGCCTTGTGGGTTGCAGTCCAGGCATTGAAAAGAATTGGACATACTGAGAAAAAAATAAATAAATAAAGATGCTTATCCTTTCCAAAAAAAAAAGAAAAGAGTTGGACACAACTGAGCATCTGAGGACACACACATCAGTGAACTTAAAATTCATCAAATTTTGCAGTATGTATAAGAAACGATAAAATGTAATGTGAATCAGACAGCAGCATATATTTAAGGCTACCTAGAGCTAATATGTGCTAAATTTACTCTGATAAACACTATATATATTTAACATAATCTAATTCTAATAGCAAATCCAAGAGTAGATCTACTGTTATCTTCATTGCACAGATAAGAATATTAGAATTAGAATAATAAATTGCTCATGAGAGCATGTATTAAAAAGACTTAGATTTAAACCTGGTGGTCTAAATCTGTATTTTATGTATGTATATATCTATGATCTAACTCTATACATTGCTGTTTAGTCACTAAGTCATGTCCAACTCTTTAGTGATCTCATGGATTTTAGCCCGCCAGGGTCCTCTGTCCATGGAGTTTCCCAGGCAAGAATATTGGAGTGGGTTGCTATTTCCTTCTCCAGGGGATCTTCCTGACTTAGGAATCGAATTTGCATCTCCTTCATTGGCAGGCAGATTCTTTACCAATGAACCACCAGGAAAGCCCCTTGACTGTATATTACAATGACCTAAAGTACTTGTTCCAAAGAGTATGCAAGGCCAAAACTATGTATAAGGTAGGAAAACTATGCATGCTTTTTTGAAGACTGATGAGAAATACTTTTCTCCAGATCTTAGGAAATGATAGAATTTGGGTGAGAAACTAAGTCTCTGAGCATTTAGAATGAGAAATTACCTCTTTTAGATACTGTGCTTGTAATTTTGCAGTGTTAGAGCCACCACCAGAATTTGAAGACAAGAAAAACTTCACAAAAATCAATTTCTGTTTGAAAGTATTTCAGAAAATCAACTTCTTCTAACTAATAGAAGAATCAAAGAAAAAAAAAATCAATATTAATGGATAAATAGTGAGAATTTAATCATGAGTAGTAGGCAGAAACTGTTTCCAATCTTTATATTATAGCCCTTATGTTATTTAAATGAGCATATTTACATAATCTTTGAATACATTTTCAGTACTAGGATAACCTCACAATCAAGGGTTGTTTGGAAATACCGATTTATAAAATTTATGTTTGATATATTTATGGTTTTTTCTTTATATTTTTGTACTAACTTTTTACAAATATTTTCTGAAACTTTTTTTCTATGCACCATTTTGCTTTTATTTTTACTTTTACCTTATTTTTCATAAATGTAAAATTGTAAAGTCAATACTTTGTGAGCCTATTGACCTATGGATAAGTTTGAGGCATTTACACTGTGGCTGATAAAGCAAATTCATTGTTTATCCTTTGTACCTATACGGTCAAGTGAATTGAAACTACACATCATAAAGTGAAATCATCTTTTTCTAGGTTTGAGTAAATCTCTAGAGAATACTGAATCCTTTAGTGAAAATAAAATGCTAATATAACATTTTCAATTTGGGGAAAACCTACAACTCTGTGGGCTCGGTATAGTACTGCACTATTTACATAAGTGTTTGTGGGTTATCTCAGATAAAATATGCTGTCAAAGGAGGATTACACTAAAATGGTCACTACACAGAAGAACACACACAGTAATAAGAGCCCATTTGTATATAGCATTAAGAAATAGAAGGAATGACATCATTGGATGGGGAAATGAAACAATAATGTACTCTCTCAGATTTTCCATTTGCATAAATTATATCACAGAATGCTTCCTGTATGCTGATGGATATGCATTCAACTGTAAGTAAATTAACAGTTATTACCATGGCAAAATTATGCCATTTGTACTTATATTAATGCAGGAGAAAAACGACTGAGATATAGAATACCAGGCATTGCTAGGAAAGCAATTTATTATTTTATCCATGAAAGGACTTGAAATAATAGGGCACTAAGATAAGAAAGAGTTTAAGATTGATTTTGTGAGGAATTAGGAAATTGAATGAAATCTATAGAAACACAATGAGGGTTAGTAAATGAAAGAAGTAAGTGAATTATAGGGAAACATTTGGATATAAACTAGTGTTTTAAAATCTTTGTCAGTTTAGTTTTCTAAGTGTAATAAAACTTTTATGATGGTAAATAAATTACAAAGGAAGACTTGGCTGAGCCTGTTGTTTCAGTCCCATGTGTGTTCAAACATAGATGTGGTGATTTTCTATGAATGACAGAATTCTATAAAGCACATTAAAAAACCTATAATATGTGTGATCTATGTATGTGTGGCAGTTACAGGTGTTAGAAACTTACATTAACAACACTTGTAGTAAAAATGAGAGTGAGAGAATTCATACTGGTTATTTTTTCTAGACACAATGCATTTGCAAATATATATTTTTTCACCCTTAGTACTCTCAAATGCATTTGAGTCTCTAGCAAGTTTTTACCCAGGCTAGAGTACATGGATATTTAAAACATAATTCTAAAGAACACTAAATTGGATGAATGCCACAATTAAAGTGGTTAAAGAAAGGTAAGAGAAATTTTGCAAATTTTTATATGTGAATACTAAAGAAGAGAATTTTTGTTGTTGTTGTTGTTCCATTGCTAAATCATGTCCAACTCTTTGTGACCCCATGAACTGCAGCATACCAGGCTTCCTTATACTTCACTATCTCCCAGAGTTTGCTCAAACTCATTTTCATTGAGTTGGAGATGCCATCTAACTATCTCATCTTCTGTCACCCTCATTTCCTCCTGCCCTCAATCTTTACCAACATCACGGTCTTTTCCAATGATACAGCTCTTCTTATCAGGTGGTCAAAGTACTGGAATTGTGCTATTTAGCAATAAATACTGCTAATGTTTAATGACATCTTCATCGATAAGTGGTCTTTGATAATGGCATAATAGTTTCAACATAAATTTACATTCAGGCCTTTGAGAGAAAGCAACTCCTAATTTGAGGCTGATGGAAAATGCAAAATTATATTTAAAAAATTCTAAATTATTTGCAGGAGGCCAGCATAAGAAAGGGAATAGTTGAATCCATAGATGAGAGAAAATAAAAAGTGTTTCAATCAAATGTTAAGAAAGAGAAGATAGCTGATTCAAGTTCTTTAGGGAAGATAATGCCAGAGGGACTAAATTGTGTTCAAAGTATATAGAATACATTGTATAAAATTTATTTTATATATGAAAATTTATTTTATATACAACTATAATAGTCAAATAAAGGGAGAATTAAAGACAGATATATTTGTCAATATGCCATCGGGGTAGCAGATATCACTCTAAGCATTGCAGACATATTTTAATGCACAAAATTAGATATAAAAGTGGTTGAAAGAATTTAAGTGTAAAATGGATGGTAACCCACAGACAAAAAACTGTGTGAACACTACCTTCCCTCAGGGAAGGGACAATGATAGAAATGCCATCCCTGGGAAGGATCCTTGTCAGTGAGGCTTCTGGAGCATCTGTGGGTGCTGTGGCTGTTAGAATTCCCATTGTTACAGCTTAACAGGAGCCCATAGTCTCCAGTCCCACTATACTGAACAGGCTTTTTAGTTTCAATAGCCTAAAATTTTATTATTATTGTTACTGTAGAAGCCAGCCAATATGTACTCTGCTCAGAGATTTATATGCTCACTGTTGCTGCTGTCATTGCCCATGGCAGCTCCACTGATGGCTGAGGCTACTGGGAGGTCCTTCTTGCTTGTATTAACACCACACTGCCTGAGCAAGAGGTTGCTGTTGCTGCCATGAGACATATCAACAGAACCATGAAAAAAAATTATTTATATATATATATAATAATTCTTTCTCTCTCTCATCTCCAAATCTTTCTTTAGTGATTCCCATTAACTGGCAAGACAGTATGAGAAATGTAGATTTCAGATATCTAGATTCAGGTGATATCTAGGGGAACATGTAAAGGCAGATATAAAGATAAGAGTCAAAGACAAATAGCAACCAAACAATGTACTGTGTCTGAATTACATTTGTGAACACTGAAAATAAATGAGAACTCTATGATAACATCTGAGTTGACTGAAATACTGTCATTTCAAATAGGTTAGAAACCTTAGTTTACAGAGGTAGAAATTATTTTTTACAGAGGAAGGAATCTAATGCAGAGGTAAAGATTCATAGGAATAAATATCTTGAGAGACTCAAGATATTTATGACACATTCCAGAGGACATCAATGTAAAAAAAAAAGGATGTAAAAACAAAAAGAAACAAACAAAAAACAGAAATCAAACCTAGAGGATGAAGAAAAAGCTCCATGGAGTTAAGCCACAAAAAGATAATGGTGTCCACCCTAAAGGGTAGGTAGGGCAGATGACTAGATCAAAGACTTGTCAGTTGTGGTCTAGATTATTCAAATATTTCAAAGCCAGCGAAAAAGTTTTCAAGTTAAAATTTTAGGATTATTTATACCAATTAGTTTTAATAATCTGCAAAATGTGGTTCTCACCTTACCTGCCTCATTAATTTCTAGTACTCTCTTTACATCTTGTTAAAGTATTTCATAGATTATATTACCTACTTATCACCACATATTGAAACAATCACTGTGAAACTGTAAGAAGCGTAAAAGAGAAATAATAGAAAAGTAAATCATAATAAAATGTGTTTTATATGTCACACCTCAGGCATGACAGCAGAAGACATAATAAAGAGACATTAAAATCCCTTATGCTATGTATTTCTTGTTTGCTACTCCATATCCACACTCCGCCTTTCCACATCCTGCTATCTGCCCCTGAGGAATGGCTCATTTATGATATATGAATAAGGTTCTTTACCATATGGCTTTCGCTGGAATTTATCAATGCAAGGCATCGGCAGGGGTCACAGGGTGTGAGGAAGGAGGATAGGACATTAATTCTGTTTCCATCTCTGATAGTTTGTAGCAGATTTGTTGCACCTAGGTACAGAAGATCACAATCTTCTTCAAAGACCTGTTGAGTCCAAATTTCAGTAACTCCTCTCCCTTGTTTCTTCAGGTCTAGACTCTGTGTGGCACCTTAAACTTATGACTTTTGGCTTTACTCTGCTATTAAATAGAGAAAACAACTCAAGACACTGTTTGTGTCAAATTCAAAAATAATACTCTCACAAGTGATGAGCTGAATCATATTTGCTTGCAACAAAATCATCTCCCTATAAGTTCATTATTAAGTATTCCTATATACAGTTAATAACTTGAAATCTTAGATGTTGAAAAATACACTCAGATTTAACATATAAAATGGTCTTTAAGAAAATCTACATTGTTAGGTAACAGAATAGAAGATGTATTTCAAAGCACAGCATAAATAATGTGATGGAGTGGTAATAGCATAGATATCTGGAAATAGTATCTGGTTTGTAACAAAAAAACAAGAACCTCACCAAACTGTAGATACAGTCAAGATATCAAATGGCAAACTAGATACTTAAGAATTTAGAAGTTAAACAGCTAGTTGAACTTTGGCAATAATATTCACAAAATAAACATTCTATCATTTGATATTTATAAAATAAGACACAGGATGGTTAAATATGAAACATTTAAACAATGCACTTTATTTGTAACATTAGAAAAATCACATTACAATTTATCAACTGTCAGAAGATTATATAGTACCCTTATACAATTTGAAGAAATTGCATATAAGTTTTTTTGTATTTGGTATGTGCATTAAAAGAAAAATATAATGTAAAAACTATAAGCCTAATATCAGTGTTGCTGTTCAGTTGCTAAATCATGTTCGACTTTTTGCGACTCCATGGACTGCCACATGCCAGGCTTCCCTGTCCTTCACTAACTCCTGGAGTTTGCTCAGACCCATGTCTACTGATTTAGTGATGCCATCCACCATCTCATCCTCTGCCACTCCCTTCTCTTCCTCTCTTCAATTGTTCCCATCATCAGGGTCTTTTCCAGTGAATTGGCTCTTTGCATCAGGTGGCCAAAGTATTGGAACTTCAGCTTCAGTCCTTCCATTGAATATTCAGGATTGATTTCCTTTAACATTGACTGGCTTGATCTCCTTGCTGTCCAAGTTACTCTCAAGAGTCTTCTCCAGCACTACAGTTTGAAAGCATCAATTTTTCGGTGCTCAGCTTTCTTTATGGTCCAACTCTCATATCTGCCCATGACTACTGGAAAAGCCATAACTTTGCTTATATGGACCTTTGTAGGCCAAGTGATGTCTCTGCTCTTTAATACGCTGTCTAGGTTTGTCATAGCTTTTCTTTCAAGGAGTAAGTGTCTTTTAATTTCATGGCCGCAGTCACTGTCTGCAGTGATTTTGGAGGGCCACTGGCAGCAGCAGTCCTGGGAGGCACATGATGGCATAAGTCATTTTAGAGGTCACATTTAGCCCTACCATAGATTCTGCAGATTCCAGGACTGGGCTGCCAAAGAACAGGGAGGGAACACAGCCCCACCCATCAGCAGGAAATCGGGTTAATGGTTTACTGAATATGACGTTGTCCACCAAAGCAAGACTCACTTTATCCCACAACTAGTCCCTCCTATCAGAAAACTTGCACAAACCTCTTATTCTCATTCATCAGAGGGCAGACATAAGTAAGAACTACAATCCTATGGCATTCAGAAACAAAACAAAACAAATCACAGAAACCTAACCAAAATGATCACATGGATCACAGCGTTGTTTAACTCAATGAAGCTCTGAGCCATGCCATGCAGAGCCACCCAAGATGGATGGATCGTAGTGGAACATTCTGTCAAACTTTGGTCCACTGGAGAAAGGATTGGGAAACCACTCCAGTATTCTTGCCTTGAGAACCCCATGAACTGTATGAAAAAAAGCCTACTATTATAGCCAGAAATAATAGTGACGTTTTCTCCACATGCCAGCTTTCTCATCTTTTGTATTGCTACATCATTTCCAAGCCTCTCCCTTTCTATTGCTATTATAGAAGTTTAATGGAGGCTGCCCTGGTGATATGAGAATTTGTTCCCCTTTAAATCCAAGAAGGCTAATTATAAACTATTAGTTCACTAAGATTTCTATAGTTCTATATGGAAATATAAATATAGAAGGGAAAAATGATTAACAGTTATTTCATAGCATCTCAAAGGGAAATTTGCAAGGTTTAATTGGATAATGTCTGCAAAGTGCTTCAATTCCTAGAAGAAAATAATATGTAATCATAAGAAGAAAAAGGCACCACAGTAAAATTATACTATATAAGTAGCAATAAAGGTAAGTTTAGTTTGGATTCTGAAAGCAATAGGATATGATAAAAATTGCTCTAAATCTCTTTCAAGTGTTATTTGGAAGATCTCTAATCTCTATTTCAAATGTTATCAGCGAATATTCATAGAACTGTGAGCTATTATGGAAAGTGTAATAGATTGATAGAACTATATGAGGGCTTTAGTTCAAATCCTTGCTGCTTTGTTATCAATTGTAGAACTGTAAGACTGTTATAGAAATGCAGTTTATAGATTCAGTTTCCTTAGCTATAAGATAATGATAAAAATACCTTTCTCTTTCATGGGCTTTCTGTTAAGATCGTATTTTTAAAAGTTAAATGAAAGTATGTGAATCTCTTTAATATGCTCTATAAATGTTTGTTAACATATATACAGATATATATATGATATGTATGTGAGTACTAGTCAGTCATAAAAAAAATGAAAGCTTGCCCTTTGTGACAATGTGTGTGAACCTTGAGAAAATTATTCTAAGGGAAATAAATCTGACAGAGAAAGACAAATGTGACTTCACTCATATGTGAAATTTAAACAGACAAACAAAACAAAACAAACAAAAAGCAAAGCAGAAACAAACTCAGATACAGTGAAAAGACTGCTAGCTATTGAAGGGAAAGTGAAAAAAGTCAAGGAAGTCAAATGCACAGAGGTGGTTGGCAACTTGATCTTTAGGGATGACCACTCTATAATGGATACAGATGCCGAATTACAATGCTGTGCAGAGAGTATCATCAACTCAATGAACATGAATTTGAGCAAACTTTGGGAGACAGTGGAGGACAGAGGAGCCTGGTGTGCTGCAATCCATGGGGTTGCAAAGAGTTAAACAGGCAAACATAAGTTAGCAACTGGACAACATTAATAGCACTTATATAATGGCCTACACTATTGCACCTCAGTTAAAAATTATTAGTATACACCCACAATGGACTGTAATAAGAGAAATAAGAGAGAGTGATCTCAGAATTTGCATGAGCAATAAGCATGTCACTGAACTACTCACTTATCTATCTGTTCAAGAAATTGTTGACCTCTTTTTTTTTTTTCATTTATTTTTATTAGTTGGAGGCTAATTACTTTACAATATTGTAGTGGGTTTTGTCATACAGTGACATGAATCAGCCATGGATTTACACGTATTCCCCATCCCAATCCCCTGCTTGAAAGAGCTGTTTTAATCCTAAGAGTTTGAGCACCTGGGCACATGTTGAAGGACAAGAGTTTAAATCAGTAATTCTCAGAGTTGGTGGAATATTAAGTCATCTGGTATCCTGCAGCTAGAAATTCCTAATTACCTCCTGTGAGGTGAGGTATAATATGAAAATTTTTTGGTGAATCCAGTATGCAATCAAGGTTGAGAATCACTGGCCTAGGGGAGCTGCCCTCTTTTCCTCAGGTCCCTAGGAAGACTTGTGTTGTAGGGACATGGTGAGATGTTATGAAAAAGGTTGATGACATTGTCTGCATTTGCTTGTCTGTGTTTCCATCGGTGATATTTTTATTCCTCAGTTCTATCAAGAGTTTATTAATTTAAAAGAGAAATAAAACCAGAAATAGTTTACTTCAAATGAGATAGCTCAAACTATGAAATTCAAGTGTATTTATTCTATATATATATATGTGTGTGTATGTGTATATGTATATATATATATATATTCCATTTATTTTTATTTATTTATTTATTTTAAGAAATTAGGTCCTTGTTGGGAATTTGCAATCACATTTTCCAGGTGTATTTCTATTCTCTAAGTTCATCGTTATTTCACAGAGAATGAAGATGATATTTTTCTCTTCTTATTAAACTTTAAACAAATTTAGAAAATCTTCTTCTTCTTGTAATTAATTCATGTAGTTCCTGCTACTAAAAGTGTCCATTGTATAAGAACAACAAAAGCAAAGCATGGCTATAATTTAGTTGACATTTTCTCAGTTTTGTCGTGGGAAAATTAGGACCCATTCATCAATACAATGGTGAAATGATATCTTAATATATTTCAATATTTCTTTGCAGGTTATTTTGGATAGAACTACATAATGAAAAGCAGACATAGCAATATGAAATCTGATGTCTTGACAATTAAATACCAATGTAAGGTATCGGATATAGCATCCCTTTTAAATAGAGCTTTCATTTTACTTTCCAGGCAAATTCTGACATATTTCTTTAGTACTGTGACATATTATAAATGAGATTATTATTTTGCTCAGTATAGTCCATACTGTTCATAAGTTTTATTGCATGAATGTATCTGCACTCCATTATCCTTTAGTTTATAAGTAGTATTACATTTTTTGGATATGATGCAGTTTGGTTATCAATTTTTCTGTCAACATATATTTGTGCTATTTCATGTTTAACTGTTATTAATATGGCTGAAGTCAGCACTCTTATATAAGTTTTGTGGAATTATATTTTAATTTTTCATGGATAGAAAACCACAAGTGTTATTATTTAGCTTTATGAAAAAAATTTCTGAAATTTTCTTCTAATGGTGTTACTATTTTAGTTTCATAATGAAAATAAATGACAGTTCCAGTGCTATATTTGTGAAAGTATGGTGGAGATGGTATTGTCTCATTTTTTGTTTTAATTAGCATTTTCCTGATGACTAATAATATTGAGAAACTTTTGCTATGACTACTATCCCTTCATATGTACTTTTTAATGAAGTGTTTGCAACGGGTATCTTGCTCATTTTAATTGTCTGTATTTTATTTTGGAGTTGTAAAAATTTTAAAAATAAACTTTGGAAAAAAAATAAAATAAAAAAAAATAAACTTTGGGCACAAGTCCTTTGTCAAATATTCAATACAAATATATTTTCTTTCAAACTGTGGCTTGCATATTAATTTTATTTAAAATGTTTTGATAACTATAAGTTTTCTTCTATTTCAAAATTCTAATGAAGACTATTTAATTGATATTTTTCTTATGTTTGTGTCTTTTAAGGGTTTTTTTATATTATAAAATATCTTCTATACCCTTACATTTAAGCCTCTGATTTTTCTTAAAGTGTTCTTTTTGTATGGCTTCAGGAAGGAGAAGAAGTTTACTTTTTTACTCATATGAATATCTAGTTTATTCACTGAATTATTTAGGCCCCAATAAAGTCAACTTTTCATATGAACATGGGTCTATTTGTGAACTGTATTATGTTCCATTGTTTTATTAAATTATTCTTGTACTAATACTGTACTATTTGGGTTATGATATGTTTGTAGCTCATATTGAAGTTTTTCATATTGAAGTTAGGTAGGTACAACATCCAACTTTGTTGTACTTTCTCAAGACACTTTTAACTAATTTACATATCTTAGGCTCAGCTTGATAATTTCTGTTTTTTAAAAAGGCTGACTTTTTAAAAATGGTTAAAATAGCTATTTTTTAAAATGGCTAAAATATTGATGCTTTTATTTGTGAATTTGGTAAGAATTTATATTTTAACAATATTTAGACTTCCATCAAAGAAAATAGTATAACTCTTATTTATTTAGAAATCTTTAAGTCTCTTAAGACTATTTTGCAGTTTCCCTCTGGATGATTCTTTTAATATTCTTTTCCAATTAAAAACATTAAAACTAGTTTAAACTGATTTCAGTTCAGTTCAGTTCAGTTGCTCAGTCGTGTCTGACTCTTTGCGACCCCATGGACTACAGCACGCCAGGCTTCCCTGTCCATCATCAACACTCAGCTTGCTCAAGCTCATGTGTATTGAGTGGGTGATAGCATACAACCATCTTATCCTCTGTCGTCCGCTTCTCATCCTGCCTTCAAACTTTCCCAGCATCAGCATTGTTTCCAATGAGTCAGTCCTCCGCACCAGCTGGTCAAAGTATTGGAGTTTCAGCTTCAGCATCAGTGCTTCCAATGAATACTCAGGACTGATTTCCTTTAGGACTGACTGGTTGAGTTCAGGAGCTCTCAAGAGTCTTCTCCAACACCACAGTTCAAAAGCATTAATATTTGGTGCTCAGCTTTCTTTATAGTCCAACTCTCATATCCATACATGACTACTGCATAAAGCATAGCTTTGACTAGACAGACCTTTATTGGCAAAGTAATCTCTCTGCTTTTCATTATGCTGTTTAGGTTGGTCATAGCTTTTCTTCCAGGGAGTAAGCGTCTTTTAATCATGGCTGCAGTCACCATTTGCAGTGATTTTGGAGCCCAAGAAAATAAAGTGTGTCACTGATTCCATTGTTTCCCGGTCTATTTGCCATGAAGGGGTGGGACCAGATGACGTGATTTTCATTTATTGAATGTTAAGTTTTAAACCAGCTTTTTCACTCTCCTCTTTCATTTTCATCAATAGGCTCTTTAATTCTTCTTCACTTTCTTCCATAAGGGTGGTGTCATCTGCATATCTGAAGTTATTGCTATTTCTCCCAGCAATCTTGATTCCAGCTTGTGCTTTATCCAGCCCAGCATTTCGCATGATGTACTCTGCATATAAGTTAAATAAGCAGGGTGACAATATATAGCCTTCACATACTCCTTTCCCAACTTAGAACCAGTCTGTTGTTCCATGTCTGCTTCTAGCTGTTGCTTCTTGACCTGCATACAGACTTCTCAGGAGACAGGTAAGATGGTCTGGTATTCCCATCTCTTTAAGAATTTTCCACAGTTTATTGTGATACACAAAGCTTTGGCATAATCAATAAAGCAGAAATAGATGCTTTCTGGAATTCTCTTGTTTTTTCTATGATCCAACATATGTTGGCAGTTTGATCTCTGGCCTCTGCCTTTTCAAAATCCAACTTGAACATCTGGAAGTTCACAGTTCATGTACTGTTGAAGCCTGGCTTGTAGAATTTTGAGCATTACTTTGCTAGCAAGTGAGATGAGTGCATTTGTGTGGTAGTTTGGACATTCTTTGTCATTGCCTTTTTTGTGTGTTTTATACTTAATATATGGAAATAATTGATTTTCATAAGTTCAATTCAGTTCAGTTGCTCAGTTGTGTTCAACTCTTTGTGACCCCATGAACCACAGCACGCCAGGCCTCCCTGTCCATCACCAACTCCCAAAGTCCCCCCAAACCCATGTCCATTGAGTTGGTGATGCCATCCAACCATCTCATCCTCTGTCGTCCCCTTCTCCTCTTGCCCTCAATCTTTCCCATCATCAGTGTCTTTTCAAATGAGTCAGCTCTTCTCATCAGGTGGCCACAGCATTGGAGTTTCAGCTTCAACATCAGTCCTTCTAATGAACACCCAGGACTGATCTCCTTTAGGATGGACTGGTTGGATCTCCTCACAGTCCAGGGGACTCTCAGAGTCTTCTCCAACACCACAGTTCAAAGGTATCAATTCTTCAGTGCTCAGCTTTCTTTATAGTCCAACTCTCGCATCCATATATGACCACTGGCAAAACCACAGCTTGACTAGATGGACCTTTGTTGACAAAGTAATGTCTCTGCTTTTTAATATGCTGTCTAGGTTGGTCATAACTTTCCTTCCAAGGAGTAAACGTCTTTTAATTTCATGGCTGCAACCACCATCTTCAGTGGTTTTGGAGCCCAGAAAAATAAAGTCAGCCACTGTTTCCACTGTTTCCCCCTCTATTTGCCATGAAGTGATTGGACCAGATGTCGTGATCTTAGTTTTCTGAATATTGAGCTTTAAACCAACTTTTTCACTCTCCTCTTTAACTTTCATCAAGAGGCTCTTTAGTTATTCACTTTTTGCCATAAGAGTGATGTCATGTGCATATCTGATGTTTTTTATATTTCTCCCAGCAATCTTGATTCCAGCTTGTTCTTGCTCCAGCCCAGTGTTTTTCATGATATACTCTGCATATAATTTAAATAAGCATGATGACAATATACAGCCTTGACGCATTCCTTGCTTGACCTTATATCGGGATGTGTTGCTAAAGTAACTTTTTAGTTGTTTATTTTAAAAATGATTTTGTAAAATTCTGTATTAAATAAAGTCAGTATATGCAGAGAGTTTTATATTGTTTTTCTAGTGTGCCTTTTTAAAAAATTCATACAATAAGATACCTAGGACAATAATAAGTAGAAATGGTGAGGGTAGAAATTCTTTCTGATTTCATAAGGAATATGTCCAGCATTTTTCCATTAAATTTTGTGTTAACTCTAGTTTGGTTGTTGGTTAGCTTTTGGTTTTATTTCTAGGAAGTCATTCTTATTTTTTATTTCCTGTGAGCTTTATCCAAAATGGTATATAAAGATGTTGAAAATATTTCCTGCATTAAGTGATTTAATGGAAATTTTAAATGTAAATTTGATTATAAATTTTAATATAATTGTTCTATTCATTAATTTTCCAAATTTAAACCAAATTATTTTGATAGAACAAAGCAAATTCAATCATCATATATTTTTATTTGTTGCTAGGTTTGGACTTCCCTGGTAGCTCAGTCAGTAAAGTATTTACCTGCAATGCAGGAGACCAGAGTTGGATCCCTGGTAGGGAAAAGCCCTGGAGAAAGAAATGGCAACCCACTTCAGTATTCTTTCCTGAGAAATCCCATGGGCAGAGGAGCCTGGCAGGCTACAGTCTATGGGGTTGCAAGAGTTAGACATGACTTAGCAACTAAACAACCACCACAAGTTTAATTGGTTCTATTTTATTACATATTTTTGCAAAAAGTTTCATGATTTTTATTCTTATAATATCTGTCAGATTTTGGTTTCATGGTTATGACATTCTCATACAAAATTTTGGGGAAAATATATTACCTTCTAATCTATTTTTTGAAATATTATTTAAAAAATATTATTGTAAGATATATTGCTTTTTTTAAAATATTTGAAAGATTTCAATATTTTAGTGTAGAGTGCTATTTTTGCTTTTTTATGTTTATTTAGCTTATTTTGTTACCCATGTTCTAGCATTTCAGTCAAATGTCATTTTGTATTCATACATTTGCCATAAAGTACAAAGTACAGTAGATTCATTTATTAAATGCCTGCTGTGTACCAGACCTTGTACTAAGTATTCTGCATATACAAACTCATTTAAAACCCTGAATTCGTCTGAAAGTCTTGTATCTTCATTTCACTGATACAGAGCTTCAGAAGCAGATTTGTTATGTAACTTAACTATAGCTGGGATCTAAGTGGCTCAGTGGTAAAAAAATCCCCCCACAAATCCGCCTCCTGTAGGAGTTGCAGGAGACAAGGATTCAGTCCCTGGGTCAGGAAGACCCCCTGAAGGAAGAAATAGTAACCCAACCCAGAATTGCTGCCTGAAAAATCCTATGAACAGATGAGCTTCATGGGGCAATAGTTCGTAGGGTCTCAGAGAGTCAGTTGTGGCAGAGCATGTATATAGGTACAGTTACACTTTCATTAAGTAAGAAATCCAAACCTCAGTTAAGGTTGGTTTGACTATATGATCCAGACTTTTCATCACACTGCTATTTTATTTCTTTCTTTTCTTTTTCTTTTTTTTTTTTATTTTTTATTTCCTACTAGGGTATATCCAATTGACAATGTTGAGATAGTTTCAGGTGAATAGCATAAATATTCACACTGATTTTTATGATAACCTATGTGAGTAAATAACACAATAGTTTGCATGGTCCATTTCATAATTTGAATATTAATTTAGTCCCAGGAATTCAAAAGGAGAGAGAGATTTAATGACTATTTTCAAAGTACTTTATTTACCTGGAAGTTCTATACTAAATTTATTAAAAATTAAGGCTTATATCTTTTTGTCCTTTAATGAAATAACCAGTCCTTTAAAATATATTTCTGCTAGTTAGTGATAAGACTTATGAGAAGACTAATCTGTAATTTTCTCCTTACTCATTCATCTGAAGGCAATTATTAGAAAAACAACATTTCTACCCCGGTATCTGAAATAATCAGTTATATAGTGATTTATCATTAAATATGCATTTCCTTGTTTTGTTAAAAACTTGTCCTTGAAATATAACATGAAAAGTTATGGGCCCAGACAAAACTACTTCATTTCCTCTTTTATCTTATATGTTATGTATCTTCCTATTGCATAAGTTATACTTTATATCTAGGTATGTTCAACTCTGAAAAGCCTGAACAGCTAGCCATCAAAACATCAGTGTCTCTATGTATGATCTTTTTGACCTTTCTACCTTAGGTAATAAAATTATGTCACTTGATAATTTTTCTTTCTAAAGGCCTTTAAGTTGATCAGTAAGTTATTCAGTTGAACTACATAGAAGAGTCAAGAACACACATAAAGCTGTGACTATAAGGGAAGTTTTAAAAACCATTGAATGTTTAAAAGGTGAAAAGGATAAAATGTTACTTTCCTAATATAATGTTCAAGTAATGGCATACACAGTGATGTTTGGAATATAGAACCAAAGAAATAAAACTACTTTTGTTTTATGATGTCAAATAAAACTTCAAATTTTCTATTGCCATAAAAAATAATTTTCAATAACTGAGAATAAACAGAATTCTTCTGTTTTCATTCTCAGACAGAGTTTAAGCTCATCAAATTAATATCATCTTGCAATCTCAGTTTATGAAAGTGTTTCATAATAAACTTTTAAAAGGTGCCATTAACATAGAGAGCTAATAAAAGAGTTTCAATTCACTTCAAGTATTTTTGAAATTTAAATAACCTCAGCCATGCAGATGACACCACCCTTATGACAGAAAGGAAAGAGGAACTAAAGAGCCTCTTGATGTAGGTGTAAGGGAGAGTGAAAAAGCTTGCTTAAAGCTCAACATTCAAAAAATAATCATGGCATCTGGTCCCATCACTTCATGGCAAATAAATGGGGAAACAATGGAAACAGTGACAGAGTTTATTTTCTTGGGCTCCAAAATCACTGCAGGTTGCAATTGCAACCATGAAATTAAAAGACACTTGCCTCTTGGAAGAAAAGCTATGACAAACATAGATAGCATATTAAAAAGCAGAGACATCACTTTGAGGACAAAGGTCTGTATAGTCAAGGATATGTTTTTTTTCCAGTAGTCATGTATGGATGCGAGAGAGAGTTGGACCATAAAGAGGATGAGTGCCAAAGGATTGATGCATTTGAACTGTGGTGTTAAAGAAGTCTCTTGAGAGTCCCTTGGACTGTAAGGAGATTAAACCAGTAAATCCTAAAGGAAATCAGTCCTGAATATTCATTGCAAAGACTGATGCTGAAGCTGAAGCTCCAATATTTGGCCATTTGATGAGAAGAACCAACCCATAAAAGACCCTGATTCTGGGAAAGAGATTAAGTATAGAACTTCCAGGTAAACATTACACTTTGAAGGCAGGAGGAGAAGGAGACGACAGAGGATGAGATGTTTGGATGGTGTGACCGACTCAGTGGACATGAGTTTGAGCAAGCTCTGGGAGATGGTGAAGGACAGGGAAGCCTGGCATGCTACTGTCCTTGGTGTTGCAAAGAGTCAGACATGACTGAGTGACTGAACAACAAGGTAATTTGATGCTTATATGAAGTCTTTTTATATTTTCTTTTTGAATACTACATCTTTGACACAGATATTTTTTAACAGATAATTGACCATTTTTGATGCAAAACTTTTGTTTCTTTCATTTATCTGTACCTAATAAAATTCTAGACAATATGTACTAAATGTAACATATATTTATTAACAATATTTCATACTATATTTTTCAAAAATATGTCTTATAATTAATAGAATATACAAAATTTTTATTTGATTAAAGCAAAATTTTAGATAGGTGTAGATCCCTTTGCAAGCTTTCATGTGCAAATACTCTATGTATCCTCTGTGGGTTAAAGGATTTACTGCACCAGCAATAGATAGTACGGGTCTCAGGTGAGATAAAATAAGAATTTGCAAAAAGATCATAGCATCACTTTATAACCCATGTAGTAGCAGTCTTTGGCAAACCATGACTTGATTCAAGCACTTTTTGTGTACCCAATGGCATTTACAAATAAATAAACTTGCATTTTTACACACAACCAAAAGTTGCATACCATGAGTAAAATTCTCACTTTAACCACCTAATACAATAAGCAATATTTGAAGATCATTCTAAGAAATGTATTTATTTTTGATGATACAAAAGTGAGCAAAAATAATCACTTTCTTCTTAAAAACATCTATAAGGAGGGCAAATAGTTAAATGAGAAGCTATGGTAAAGTGGGATAAATTTAACAACTGCTAAAGTATCTCTATTAAGAGAGTATAGTAGGGTTAACATATTCTGGAACAAAAGAGGGGGAGCCTCTCTGTGACAAATAATATCAAAATATAAAATAATATTTGAGGATGAATATAAGTAAACTAGGTTAGGTGTTTATGTAAGAAATATAAGTTCAAGGCATAATGTGATTAGCTGTTTGTATGAAAGAAAGGACAAGATGCTCAAGGTATAAGTGGTTCAAGATGACTTGACTACAAATTAGCATCAGTATAGGAGTGGGTAGGCATTTGACCAAAAAAAAAAAAAATCTTGAAAGGAAGGCTTGGATATATCACAAGAATGCATGGTTTTGTTGATGCATTTACAAAATATTTGATATAGAAATGTCTGATCTTTCAGAAAGTTAGTGATCACATTTTTCACTTTTAATAAGATCACATTATGTTCTCCACCATGACATTGGTACTTACTCACTTCAACATATATTCATATGCTTATTTTTATTTTTCTGTATCTTTTGGTCTTTTTACCAGTCTTTTAATGTCACATTTTTCCTTTTGTATTAGCCACTTATTTTCATGTTTACTTGCTGATCATTTAAATAACCAAGTTTTCTATGCACTGGCTTTCTTATGTATGTTTTGCATAATGATTGATATTTTTCCCTAAAAGAGAGATGAAGAAAAGAAAAAGGAGAAAAAATGGAATGATTATTTTACTTTCATGAGCTGGCAATGAGAAGAGATGAGAATTTAGGGGGTGTGGACTGACTCCACATGGTTCTTTGTCAAAGAATTCAATAAATAGCACAAATTAAATTTTTGAAAATAATGTTTTTAAACAGAATTTGAAGAATATATAAGAAAGATGTTCTTAAAATGACAGCTATATACTAATCCTCAACAGAGCTTATTGCTGAAAGTTATATATTAAAAACACACAGTACAGAATTGTGTCTCTAAATTGTGCCATCTAAACAGTACCCAATTCTAATTCTTCATTCACTATAATCAGTTCTAATCTATAAAATGCCTATTAAAATGAGTTGGTTTTTATGTAATTCACTTAATACACTAGGAGCTATCATAAAATGAAATTGTCAGAAATAATTTTGGCAACACTACAAGCACCAAAAACTTAATTTCATTTTAAAATAATTATATAGTAATGGAATTTGTTTTCACTTCTTTATAGAATTGAAAGAACCACGGTTTCTCCTAGAACTCTCTTAAAGGAATGATCTAAGTACCACCACACTTGCCACACAACACTCACTCAGACACTGATAAGGTATAAATATTGAATGAACAGAACAAAGCCACTGAGAAAGGAAATAAACTTTATTTCCTAATATTGGCTTTATTTCTTTATTTCCTAATAATTCCTTTATTTCCAAATAAATTTAATTATTCAGTAAGATCCAAATTTTTACCCTAAAAGGTCATAGTTTAGGTTTTAATATTTTATACCTGCAGCTTTATATGTGGAAAAATTTATTTATAATTTTAACTCATGATTAGATTATGTATATTTTCCCACAAAGAATGTTCAAACTACCACACAATTCCACTCATTTCACATACTAGCAAGTTAATGGTCAAAATCCTTCAACCTATGCTTCAATAGGACAGGAACTGAGAACTTCCAGATGTACAGGCTGGATTTAGAAAATGCAGAGGAACCAGAGATCAAATTACCAACAACCATCTGATCATAGAAAAAGCAATGGAATTTCAGAAAAACATCTACTTCTGCTTCATTGACTATATTAAAGCTTTTGACTGTGTGGATCACAGCAAACTCTGTAAAAGTTTTAAAGGTGTGGGGAAATCGACCACCTTACCTGCCTCCTGAGAAACCTGCGTGAAGATAAAGAAGCAACGGTTAGAAACAGGCATGAAACAACAGACTGGTTCCAAAGAGGGAAAGGAGTACGTCAAGACAGTATATTGTCATCCTGCTTATTTAACTTATATGTGGAGTACATAAAGGGAAATGCCGGGCTGGCTAAAGATTAAACTGGATTGCCGGAGAGATATCGGTAACCTCAGATTATGCACATGACGCCACCCTAATGGCAGAAAATAAAGAGGAACTGAAAAGTCTCTTGATGAAGATGAAAGAGGAAAGTTTCAAAGGTGGCTTAAAAATTCAATATTCAGAAAATGAAGATCATGGCATCTGGTCCTATCACTTCATGGCAAATAGATGGGGAAACAACAGAAACACTGAGAGACTTTATTTTCTGGGGCACCAAAATCACTGCAGATGGTGACTGCAGCCATGAAATTAAATGAGGCTTGCTCCTTGGAAGAAAAGCTATGGCAAATGTAGACAACATATTAAAAAGAAGAGATATCACTTTGCTGAGAAAAATTCATCAAAATCAAGCTACGGTTTTTTCAGTAGTCATGTATGGATGTGAAAGTTGGAATATAAAGAAAGCTGAGCACCAAAGAATTTATGCTTATGAACCATGGTGTTGAAAAAGACTCTTGAGAGTCCCTTGGACTGCAAGGAGATACAACCGGTCCATCCTAAAGGAAGTCAGTCCTGAATATTCATTGGAAGGACTGATACTGAAGCTGAAACTCCAATACTTCGGCCACCCTATTCGAAGAACTGACTCATTGAAAACAACCCTGATGATGGGAAAGATTGAATGTGGGAGGAGAAGGGGACGACAGAGGATGAGATGGTTGGATGGCATCACCGACTTGATGGACATGAGTGTGAGCAAGTTCCAGGGGCTGGTGATGGAAAGGGAAGCCTGGTGTGCTGCAGTCCATGGGCTTGAAAGAGTCAAACATAGCTGAGTGACTGAACTGAAATGTTTGTCTCAATATATATTTTGAATAGAAACAGTATAATGGTTTTATGCTGTGGACCAACACATCCTGTGCAGCACAACTATTGAGTCTGTGCTCTAGAGCCTGGAAGCTACAACTATTGAGCCTACATGCTGCAACTACTGAAACCCAAGTGTTCTAGAGCCTGTGCTCCAAAAGGGAAGCCACTGCACTGAGAAACCCATGTACCTCGATTAGAGAGTATTCCTTACTTGTTGCAACTAGAGAAAAGCCCACACAGCAATGAAGACCCAGCACAGCCAAAAAATAAAATAAATAAATAAAATTATTAAAAAAAAAAAAAAAAAGAAATAGTGCAGCTTTGGGAAAAACTTCCAAGTGATACAGTTAACGGCATCTTTAAACTCTTCTACAGTACTAAAACTCCTAACAAATGGAAGATGAGCTACTTGATTAAACAATCTTTATTCCAGCGAGAAGGTCATAGTTTGTAACCTTGAGAACTACAGAAGGTCATTAAGAGACCACCTGAGGCCAGATTAAAGAATGCAGGTCCTGAACACACTCTGATCCTTACCAGGAACCCTACCCTTGAACCGTTACTATAAAATTCCTCACCAAATCCTCCTGGGCTGGGATACAGTTTTTGAGGACTCGATATTGTTGTGTCCCCCTATGCCTGGCAAAGCAATAAAGCTATTCTTTCCTACTTCACCCCAAACTTGTGTCTCTGAGATTTGACTTGGCACCAGTGCACAGAGGCTGAGTTTGGCATCGAAACTATTCTGGTTGCTGTTTCACTCTCTTGGGCACTAAGGTAATTATGACCACCTTGCCTTTGTGCTTGAGTGCCACCACTTGGCCCCGGTGACCCAGGGATTATAAATTTCTTTAATGAATACTTTCAGTTTATTCCTCTTTTTGCTTCATAATATAGTAGTCCCCAAATAATACTATTGGCTCGATATAGATTTTGAATAAAAACACTGCAATGTATTATAGAGAACCTTTAAAGAAGACAGCTGCAAATACATATGTACACAGACCACAGACTTATCTGGGAGCTAATAATCTCTAAGATACTTAAATATATTGAATTACAGAAATATAGTTTGTGTGCAGCTTTATTTCTGTCACATGTACATATCTATGCATGATGTATTTTTATGTGGCATTCTGTTATGTATACACAGGAAACATTATGCCAAACATCTAATTCTTTTTTTGTTGTTGTTGTTGTTGTTGCAAAAATAGTAAGCTGGTGGTATTTGAAGGTGCTGAATAATTTCTTAAGAAGTTCAACTGTAGTTCATTTACTAAAAACTGAGTACAATTAATCTAATTAAATACTATTACTGATCTCAGACTAGTTGGCTCTTGCCACAGCATCTTATTTTGTTCAATAGATTATTAAATTTAGATTGATAATAAAGATAAAAATAAATAAAAATGACAATGAAATTGCATTATAAATGGCAAAGCTCCCCTTGAATTTAAAACACTTGAATTTAGCCTTCTTAGAAGACATGTTCTAGACAGGACAACAGACCAAATAAAATCTTCTATTATCATGTCCTACACTCTGACAATTTTTGCTCTACTTTTTCACATGTATTTACTAACCTAGTAATTTACATATTGTCTTGAATATCTGAATCACTAATATTTCTAAAATTGTATCAAGCGATATTTTGGCAGTGATAATGGTACTTAACACTAAATAGATATTTAGAACAGCACCTGCATAATTTCTCTTTGTCTAGTTATTGTTTATTCTCCTCAAAATGATGCATTTTTAATTTGTTTTTATAGTCTACCACACATCTCCCCTTGGTATTGCTATTAGAAAATGATATAAAATATATCCCCTCAATCATTAAGATAAAATGGAATTTTAAAAAGTAGAATTATATGAAGCTATACCCTATAAACATGGCATGGGACTTTTCATTCCCAGTTCTTGATATGAATGAAATTTAACATTATAATAGTTTATAAAATTTATAGTTTTCCCTCCTGTATAACTGACTATATAAAAACTCAGAAAATAGAGCTTTTCAAGATACTGCCAGAGTATTAAACAAACACTCAGGTATGCTAAGTACAACTGAATTCTTGTGTTAACATTATTTTGTGGGTTAATTGGAATAAGAAATATTCCCTTTGTCTTCCATTTCAGTTCAGTCGCTCAGTCGTGTCTGACTCTTTGCGACCCCATGAATCGCAGCACGCCAGGCCTCCCTGTCCATCACAAACTCCCAGAGTCTACTCAAACTCATGCCCATCGAGTTCGTGATTATAGCCATCCAGCCATCTCATCCTCTGTCGTCCCCTTCTCCTCCTGCCCCCAATCCTTCCCAGCATCAGGGTCTTTTCCAATGAGTCAACTCTTCGCATCAGGTGGCCAAAGTATTGGAGTTTCAGCTTCAGCATGAGTCCTTCCAATGAACACCCAGGACTGATCTCCTTTAGGATGGACTGGTTGGATCTCTTTGCAGTCCAAGGGACTCTCAAGAGTCTTCTCCAACACCACAGTTCAAAAGCATCAATTCTTTGATGATCAGCTTTCTTCACGGCCCAACTCTCACATCCATACATGACCACTGGAAAAACCACAGTCTTGATTAGAGGGACCTTTGTTAGCAAACTGATGTCTCTGCTTTTTTATATGCTATCTAGGTTGGTCATAACTTTCCTTCCAAGGAGTAAGCGTTTTTTAATTTCATGGCTGCAATCACCATCTGCAGTGATTTTGGAGCCCCCCAAGATAAAGTCAGACACTGTTTCCACTGTTTCCCCATCTATTTCCCATGAAGTGATGGGATGAGATGCCATGATTTTGGTTTTCTGAATGTTGAGCTTTAAGCCAACTTTTCCACTCTTCCATTTAGGGTTCCGTAAATCAGACAGTCTAGTTTCCTGTTGCTGTGCTATATAATCAATAAGAAACAAAAATGAAACCTTTGAAATTGGCAGGCAGTGTGTTTTAGCACAGAAAAAGATGAAAGGAAAGGACTTGAATCAAAATGGTTGAATAAGAGGATGTGGAACTCACCTCCCCCTAAAAACACATTATAGATACATTTACATGTGGAACACTGTTCAATTAAAATTAACCAGGTCATTGGCAGAAAGACTTCTACACAACCAAGGCTATGAGAAAGATCCACACAGAATAGGACAGGAAGGGTAAAGATCCAGATCTGTAGCTCAGGATGGGAATCAGAGAAAAGATTAATAGTAGGTTACATGGGTGGAAACTTCACTGGATAGTGAGTGGTTCATATTTTGGGTACCAGCCCTTGGATGCAATGAAAGGATGATGAGCTCCCTTGACTGGTTGGAGGGCTGATGAGACTAATAAGAGGGCTGAGGAAAGCCTAGATTCCACTTATGAGGAGTGCAGAATGCTTGTCGACACCAAAAGCATGACAGAGAGAATGGCTTGAAACGGCATGGGGTTCTGACTGGCTTATTGCAACCCCAGTGTATGCCCCAGCCTGAGCCAACTGAATGCTACAGCAGTGCTTGCCTCATGTTGTAGTATTTCCATGATGAAGTAAAGGCTCCTACAACCTAGTGAAAACCTCAGCCACTAGAGGCTGAGGCAGCTCAAACCCTAAGTAGTACCTGAAGAAGTAGAAGGCAGACATTACTGGTGATTGCACAATCAGCAAATCAGAAGTTTGGATCACTGATGGCAGCCAAACCACCTGCAAACCATTGCAAATACCCACATCAGCTTGGGTACTGCTCCCCTCTGGGGCAAGGATTTCACTGGGAGGGTGAAAATCACACAATTGTGGGATTACTGAGCCAACTCTCACCCAACGCTCAGGGCTTCTTCTCCAGAAAATTGGAACTGTTCAGTCACTAAGTTGTGTCTGATTCTTTGCAAATCCTACAAATCCATGGACTGCTGCATGCCAGACTTCCCTGTCCTTCACTAGCTCCCAGAGTTTGCTCAAATTTATATACAATGAGTCAGTGATACTATCCAATCATTTCATCCTCTGTGGCCTTCCTACTTTGCCTTCGATCTTTCCCAGCATCAGTTTTTTGTGTTTTTTTTTTTTTTTTTTCCCCAATGAGTTGGCGCTTCCCATTAGATGGTCAAAGTATTGGAGCTTTAGCACCAGTCCTTCCAATGAATATCCAGGGTTGATTTCCTTTAGGATTGACTTATTTTATCTAGTTTCAGTCCAAGGGAATCTCAAGAGTCTTCCAGAACGACAGTTCAAAACCATCAGTTCTTCAACTCTCAGCCTTCTTTATGGTCCAACACTCACATTCATACATGACTACTGGAAAAAACATAGCTTTGTTTAGATGAATCTTTGATGGCAAAGTGATGTCTCTGCTTTTTAATATGCTGTCTAGGTTTGTCATAGCTTTTCTTCCAAAGAACAAACTTCCTTTAATTTCATGGCTGCATTCACCATCTGCAGTGATATTGGAGTTCAAGAAAAGAAAATCTGTCTCTACTTCTTTTTTTCCCCCTTTTGTTTGCCATGAAGTGAAGGGCCTGGATACCACGATCTTTTTCTTTTGAATGTCAATTTTAATTCAGTTTTTTCACTCTACTCTTTCACCCTCAAGAAGTTCTTCAGTTCCTCTTCACTGTCTGCCATTAGAGTGGTATCATCTACATCTCTGAGGTTGTTGATATTTCTCCCAGCCATCTTGTGATTCATCCAGCCAGGCATTTTTGCATGATGTATTCTGCATAGAAATTAAATAAGCAGGATCACAATATGCAGTCTTGTCCTACTCCTTTCCCAGTTTGGGACTAGTCAGTTGTTCCATGTAAGGTTCTATCTACTGCTCTCTGCATACAGATTTCTCAGGACCTGAACATATCACAAACAGGGCAGTGACAGATACTGAATAGAGGGAAAGCGCCACCTCACACCCAGCTTTGTCCAAGCCCCTCCAACTCCAACTCTACTTCCAACAAAGGTGACAGCTGCCAGCACACAGAGAAAGGATGTGACTAGTGGTCACATCAAATATGGCTCTCACACCAGCTACTGAGCTATTGTAGACTATACAGGAATGCTGTCACATAAGGACACTCCTTCAAGAATGAATT
The DNA here is from genome assembly GCF_963930625.1 of Muntiacus reevesi. Taxonomy (NCBI): domain Eukaryota; kingdom Metazoa; phylum Chordata; class Mammalia; order Artiodactyla; family Cervidae; genus Muntiacus; species Muntiacus reevesi. The sequence goes on from NC_089257.1 coordinate 79,115,501, forward strand.
TTTAATCATTTCACCTAACTTCATATAGACAGAGAAAGATAAAGAAAATCAGAAGACAAAGGAATTTGCCTCAATTGAAAAAATAAGACAAAACTACCAAAAATACAACTACTGAAATAGTAATAATTTACCATTAAGAATTCAAATCATTAGTAATAAGAATAATAACTGTATTAGGGAAAAGAATAGATCAACACAGTGATAATTTTAACAAAGAACTAGAAGATGTACAAAGATCAATCATAATGAAGAATATAGCAACTGAAATGAAAAACACACTAGACAAAAGGAACAGCAGATTAAAAGTGTGCATCAGTGGCCTGGAAGACAGAGTAATGAAAATCAACTAATCAGAACAACAAAAATAAATTAATTAAAAAATGAGAACAGTTTTTGAGAGATTGTTGGGATAACATCAAATGTACCAACATCATCATTATAAGAATCCCAGAAAAAGAAAGAGAAAACTATATATTTGATGAAATCATGGCTGTAAACTTTCCAAACCTGAAGAAGGAAACAGATATCAAGGTACACTAAACACAGACGGGATCAAATAAGGTAAACCCAAACAGACCCACATCAAGATATACCATAATGAAAATAGCAAAAGTTAAACACAAAGAGAGAATGTTAAAGGCATTAAAAAAGGAAAGAAAAAAGTCATATACCAGAAAACTTCTGTAAGACTCCAAGATCATTTTTTTCTACAAAATTTTTCAGGACAGGAATGAGTGGCACAATATTCAAAATGCTAAAAGGAAGGGGAGGGAATCAGAAAACTGTGATACTCTACCCAGTAAGATTATCATTTACAGTTGAAGGGAAGATAAGGAAATTCTCAGATAAAAACTAAAAGCATTTATCAATAATAAACCTAGTGAAAAAGAAATGCTAAAGGGTCTTCTTTAAGTAGCTAAGAAAAGGCTGTGACAAGAAAGTATCCATAGAAAAGGGAAAATCAACTGAGAGACAAATATATATATAGTCTATGTGTCACCAACTTAAATAAAGCAGTACAAATATTGAGACAAAAATTGTAAAACTAAGTATAACTATAATAATATGTAAATGGATAAACATGAAGATGTAAAACATGACATCAAAAACACAAAGTGTCAGTAGAAAGACTGAAAAGTGTATATATTTTTGAATGTTTGAACTTAAGGGACTGTATATTTGAACTTAAATGACTACCTGTTTAAAACAAATAGATATATTTATAGGTCAACATATATAAACTCCATGGCATCTACTAATCAAAAGCTTACCATAGACCATAGATGAACAAAACAAGAGAGGAAACAGCACTAGCATACCAGTAAATAAAATCATCAAACACCAGGTAAGAAACTAAAAGAAGAAGAAAAGAATAAGGAAAAACTACAAAAAAAAAAAAGTTAATAAAATGGCACTAAATACATACATATCAACAATCACTTTAAATGTCAATGTACTAAATGTTCTAATCAAAAGACATAGGGTAATGGATTGGTTTAAAAAACAAGACCATCTATGTGCTGCTTACAAGAAATCCACTTCAGAACTAAAGACACATACAGACTGAAAACAAGGGAATGGAAAAATTTAATTCATTCAAATGAAAATGACAACAAACCAGATATAGTGATACAAAATAAAAAAAAAAAAAAATAGAAGGAGGATGATGTCTTTAGCCAAACACAATGAAGGGCATTTATTATAAAGAAAGGAATAATACAATGAGAGAATATTTGACTCATTAATATAAATGAATCCATTACAGGAAAAAATAAATCTATGAAACAAATAATAACAGACATAAAGGGAGAATTAACAATAATACAATCATATAATAGAAGACTTTAAAACCCACTGTTATCAATGGGCTAATTATCCAGACAGAAAATCAATAAAGCAAGAGTAGTCTTAAAGAGCACAATAAACAAGTTGGACTAAATAGGACATTCCATTGAACAACAGCAGAATATGTATACTTTTCATATGAAATGTATATTCTCCATTATAGATCACATACATGCTAGGCCACAGCACAAGTCTCAGCAAATTTAATAAGATAGAAATTATATCAAGTATTTTTTGCAACCACAGTCACCTGAAAATAAAAATCAATTACAGGAAGAAATTTGGGAAAAGCACAAACACTTGGAGACCAAATAACTTGCCATTAAAACACTAACAAAACAATGAAGAAACTAAATGAGAAATCAGGAAACAATCTGACAAATAAAAGTATAAGCACAACTTTCTAGAATCCATGGACCACAGCAAAAGCAGTTCTCAGTGGATAGTTTATAGTGAGACAGGTCTACCTCAAAAAATAAGAAAAATCTCAAATTAAAAATCTAACATCATTTAAAGGAATTTGAAAAAGGAAAACAAAGCTTAAAATTAGCAAAAAGAAGGATATAAAGATTGGAGAGAAAATAAATGAAATAGAGACCAAAAAAAATTAATAAACAAAATCAAGGAAATCACACATTGTTTCTTGAAAAGACAAAAAAAAAAAAAGACAAAATGTTAGTCAGGCTCATCAAAAAGAAAAGACAGATGACCCAAATAAACAAAATAAAAAAAACAAAAGTGGAGAAATAACAAAACCATAGAGATGCAAACAAATCAGAAGAAAATACTATGAATACTTTTATGCCAACAATTGGAAAACCTAGATGAAATGAGCAAGTTTCTAGAAACACACATCCTGCCAATATTGAATCAGGAAGAAACAGACAATCTGAACAGACCAAACAAAACTTCAGGACGGGAGTTTTCCCAGCGTCACTGGGAAACTCTACCAAGCATATAAAGAAGAGCTAATAACTATCCTTTCCAGATTAGTCCAAAAAATTGAAGAGAAAGAAACACTCTCAAATTCATTCTACTTGGCCATTGGCCACCCTTATTCTGCTATTGAAACCAAATACAGTACTGGAAAAAAGGGGAAAAAAAAGAAAATTACAGGCCGATATCTTTAATAGAAATATATGCAAGAATCGCCAACAGAATATTAGCAAATCAAATTCAACAATATATAAAAAGAATAATACACTGTGATTAGTGGGTTTTATTCAAGGGGTGAAAGGATGATTCAGTATTCACAAACCAATCAATACAATAGACCACATTAACAAAAGGAAGGATAAAAAAATCACATGGCTAGCTCAACATATGCACAAGAAGCACTTGACAAAATTCAGCATTCACTTCTGATACAAACTCTAATTAAAGTGAGTATAGAGAGGGCATATCTCAAAAGAATAAAGGTCGTTTATGACAAGCCCACAGCTAACATCATGGCCAACAATGGCAAACTGAAAGCTTTTCCTATAAAATCTCAAACAAGAAGGACGCCCACTCTTATCACTTTTATTGAACATACTATTGGAGATTCTAGCACAGCAATCATATAAGAAAAGAAAATAAAAGTCATCCAAATCAGAATGAAAAGAAATTAAAACCCCCATTATTTGCAGATTGCAAACACTATGTATAGAAAGCTTAAGGTCTCCACCTAAATCTATTAGAAGTAATAAAAGAATTCAGTAAATTTGGAGAATGCAAGATTAATATTCAGAAATCAACTGCTTTTCTATTCATTAATAATGAACAGAGAGATATCGGATTTCCCTGGTGGTCTAGTGGTTAAGAATCCTCCTGACAATGCAGGGGACACAGGTTTGATCCCTGATTGGGGAAGATCCCATATACCACAGAGCAGCCAAGCCCATGCACCACAACTACGAAAGCTTGCATGCCTAGAGCCTGTGTTCTGCAAGGAGAGAAGCCCAACACAATGAGAAGCCTGTGCAACACGACAAAGAGTAGGCCCTGCTTGCTACTACTAAAGAAAATCCATGCACAGCAGTGAAGACCAGGGCAGAAAAAAATAAGTAAGTAAAGTAGCTTTTAAAAAGAAAATTATATTAAAGTAATAATACTATTTATAATCACATCAAAAAGAATAAGTTACCTAAGAATATGCTTAACCAAGGAAAGAAAAGACCTAAACTCTGAAAGATATACAACATTGATGAAGGAATTTGAAAGCAATACAAAGAAATAAAAAAAAGAATATTACATATTCTTGGATTGGAAGAATTAATATTGTTAAAATATCCATGCTACCCAAAGCAATCTATAGATTTAAAACAATCCCTTTCAAAATAACCATGGCATTTTTCACAGAATTAGAACAAATAATTCTAAGATTTATATGGAACCACACTAGACACCAAATTGCAAAAGAAATACTGAGAATAAACAACAAACCTGGAGGTATGATGTTCCCTGATTTTAAACTCATCTATGCAGCTACAATAATCACAACAGAAATCAAAACCATCAACACAACAAAAAGGCAACTTAATAAGATAAAATATTTGTAAATGATATTTCCAATAAGGGGTTAATATCCAAAACATAGAAACAGTTCTTACAATTCAATATCAAAAAGCTGAAAACCCAATTAAAATATAAGCAGAAGACTGAAACAGATATATGTATTTTTTTTTCCAAAGAAGATATACAGATAACCAACAGGCATATGAGAAAAATGCCCAGCATTGCTAATTATCAGAGAAATACAAATCAAAACCAAAATGAGGTATCCTCCTCACACTGGTCAAAATGGCTATCATTAAGGAGTCTACTAATAACAAATGCTGATAAGAATGTGGGAAAAAGGGAACCAACTCTTGATGGGGTTGTAAATTGGTGTTACCACTAAGGGAAATAGTATGAAGTTTCCTCAAAAAAATTAAAGAGAACTACCATAATATCCAGCAATTTCTCTTCTGGATATATATCTAGAAAAGAAACAAAAACACTAATTCAAAATGACACATGCACCCCAATTTTCATATCAGCATTATTTATAATAGCCAAGGCACAGAAGCAACTTAAGTGCCCATCAACTTAGGTTAGATGAACAGATAAATAAAATGTGATACACTCACACACACAAAATGGAATGCTACTCAGACTTAGAAAATAAAATTCTTCCATTTGGAACAATGTATTTGAAAACTTAGAAATAATTAATTAGTGAAATAAGTCAGAAAAAGACACTCTATTATTACTTACATGTGCAATGTAAAAATAAATTTGTATTTTAAAAAAAATACTCACACACACAGAGAACAAGCTAGTGCTTACCAGTAGAGAGAGAGAAGGGAAGAGTGAGGAATATGTGATTGAGGCAAAAACTATTATTCATAAAACTAAAAAACAGCAAGGATATGTACAGTATGGCACAAGGATGTATAATCATTATTTTGTAACAACTTTAAATGAAGTGCAACATATAAAAACAGTGAATCACTGCTGTACACCTGAAACTCATATAATATTGTAAATCAACTACTTCAATCAAACATTTATTTAATTTTAAAAATGAAAAAAGGGCAAAAACAGAAAAGTATATACACAAGTACACATACATTCATTCTAAATATTAATGTGAAAAATAAAGATTGCAGTTGAAATAAAATTTTGGACACTTCTTCATGGAAGATATATTGATAAACAGTAATTTAATGAGAAGATTGAAAAATAATCTGAAACTTGGAAATATGCCAAAGAGATTGTTCAACTTTCTTTCAGTGAAGTACAATCTAGTGTTTGAAACTTTGATGTATTTACATATTTTATAAGTCAATAGAAACATAAGTTAATTTTTAAATTTTTAACAAGTAAGAAAAATTCAAATGTTTTCTGCCACTGGGAAATATAACTGAAATTATTATTGTTTATTGTCTCAATATGCATTTAGGAATTTTCTGTAAATACCTAATATCTTTTTATTAATATATTGTTTTGATAAAAATTTGATACACATTGTTTTATGTTTTCAGTTTTGCGTATCTTATTTTGTTACCATAGTCAATTTATCTGATGTGGGCAATTATATTTTGTTGCTTGAAAAGAGCACATCATTGGCTGCTTAAATTCAGGCACATCTTTTTTTCTTTCTTGGCTTCCAGAGGGAAATCTGAGAAGTAACAGAATTTTCCTCTACCTCTTTCTTTCCCTCTCCCTTTCCTTTTGTTTTTGGCTACTAGTTCACACACAGCCAGTAACTTACTTCCTAATGTGACTATAATTCAGAGTTTGATTTTTAGTCTGATAATTTGGAGACTTTTGTTAGATGAAAGATGAAGATCTGTACCCTACCAAGTGAAAGGTGACAGAACATCTATGTTTTAGTTTTTTGTTTGTTTGTTTTGTTTGGTTCTTTGTATACTTGTCACTCACTTTTATTGCAATCAAGTGCTTTCCCTTGAAATTATTATTCTTAGTCAAAGGATCATATATTTTCTGACAACTCTCTTTTGATTTTCTGACAATACTGCTTCTCTAGTGTCTGATTTTATATTTTAGGAGGTGGGAGGGGACTTTTACATCACAAACTTTAGAATTTCTCAGAAGCCCTTGAAATCATAAAGATTTATTCTCTCACTATGCAATAAGAGATAGCAGGAATGTTTTGTATGTGTAAAGCATATATTATATGTTATCTCATCACTGTTGGAGGAGCTGCATGGGAAGAACTGTGAAATTGGAAGACATATCAGCTGTCTCTAAATCAAGCTTCTAAGGTTAAATGTTGTTAATATAAATACTTCAGAAACTATATGCTTCATAGGTGGTGGGGGAGGGCACTGGGTATATCCATACCTTCCCTATACATACTATGTTCTGACCTTGGAGGAAACATGAATCGCATCCTTATGAAATAGTTATGTATTATAATTCAAAGCCAAATTTACAGTAACCCATTATTATATAGTTACTGAAGTAAATTAATGACAGCCATTCAGTCTTGAAATCAAACAGATCTCTGCTTCCTTATATAGTCCTTGTATATTCCCCACTGTAGTTTAGAAGCTGTCTTCACAGTCCCAGAGCTCTGTGCAAAGGACTGCATCATGTCCTTTGAAAGATTCCTATTTTAGAAAATAGGTAGCTTTGTGCAGGCTACCCAGCTCTCATTGCATGTACAGCTCTTGACTATGCAATTAATCACTGTTAGAATTTTTGGAATTTAGCTCATAATCAAAGAGACTAATGACTCAAAATCAGAAAACCCAAAATTAATTTCATAAAATTGAACTAGTGAGAGAATTGCAATTCTTATTTGGAATATTGTTTGTAATATTTTCACTGACATATGTTAGTATTTGATATTCAGGATCTCAGTGTCGCAAGTGGTAAGGAAGTTTATAAACTTTAGTAAACTTGAAAACCTCAGAAAGAGTGTAATTCATCCAACTTAGTAGATATAAACAAGTAGAGAGAGAGTTTTATACCTAGTTTTCTAGCCTCAATACACAAAAACAAATAATATAGGATTTTAGATGTGCAATCTCAATTCCATATGAAAATTTCCAGATGAAAGTGAATTCTCTGGTATTGATTTGCTCAATAATCCATGATCAATGAAGTATATGTAATTAATTAACACCTGTTGGATTCATACATGCAATAATCAGCCCAAATCTTATGAAATGATTAACATAATTAAGATTGATCTTTGGAGATTTTCATCAAAAGGACAGTGGGAGACTGTTAGAAGTTAGCTGCAGATTGGTAATAAGCAGAAGAGATTATTAGTTATTCCTTTAGGACATTTCCGCTCTTGTACCTTTAGACTGATTTTCTGCTGACTGGTTTATTTTACATTCTATAAGGAAGCTTTATTTTGCAGATTATTTTCAAGTAAAGATACAAAAAATGTGTGTCTGTTAAAGAAGATAAGTTCAAAGATTACAATGTATTGTCTTAATGACATGAATGAGCTCTGGATCTAAAAATCTAATTTTATCTTACATTCTTTTATTAGATTGCAGATACAGCTCAAATGAACTTTGAACCAGTTTCAACACAGTACTTTTTCCTCATGAACTAATGAAAGCAATAAAATGCTTGACATATATTCACTATATAACTTCCCTTCTCTTTTTTTAACCTTTTAATATTTTAACATTAGAAAAATGCACATTAAAACCACATATCACAGAACAAAACAACAAACATTATTGGGCAAAAACAAAAATTAAAAACAAACAAAAAGGCTGTCAACCTTCAGTTTAGTTCAGTTCAGTCACTCAGTCATGTCCAACTCTTTGCGACCCCATGAACTGCAGCACACCAGGCCTCCTTGTCCGTCACCAACTCCTGGAGTCTACTTTAAACGTTAGCAAAAATGTTGAGTCACTAGAACCTTCATGCACAATTCATTGGAGAATAAATTGATAACCACTTAGGAAAGTGTTTAACAGTGTCTATTAAACCATAATATATATAAATTTGTGACCTAAAAATTTTGTGTATATAAATATGCATATATGTATATATAAAACCACTAAATATTCATATATCCATATGAATAGCCATATATATATCCAATATACATGAAAGCATATGTTCACCAAAGAGATGTACTAGGATGATTATGGTGATACTATTTGGAATATCTGAAAAGTGGAACCTTACCCAAGTATCCATCAAGAGTATATATAAAGGATAAATTGTGTGCATTTAGAGAATAGACTGTATATAGCAATGAGAATGAATTGACAACAATGTGCATTAATATGAATAAATTTCACAAAATTGATGTTGAGAGAAGCCAGATATTAACAGATATAAACTCCATAACTCCATTTATATATATTATGGTGATGGTTTAATCACTAAGTCCTGTCTAACTCTTGTCAATCCATGGACTGTAACCTTCCAGGCTCCTCTGTCCATGGGATTTCCCAGGCAAGAATACTGGAGTTGGTTGCCATAATATGTCTATTATAAAACTAGTTAAAACCAATCTATCCTATTGAAACTCAGAATGATGGGGTAAGTTGCCTGGGAAACCTTTGCTAAGAGGGGCAGGGGGAGAGGGGTGGGGAAGGGGGTGGAATTTGAAGTACTGATTAATTATTTAATTTGTTAAGCTGAGATGTAAAATTTTAAAATATTAGCAAAATATATTGAAATCAACAGCAAATTCTATGCTATGGCAAAATAAAGACGTGTTACATTATAAGTATAGGAGTGTTCATCCTATTGTATAGTTGGCAGAACTTATAGTTCTATAAGAAAATGCTTTAGGCAAAATATGACTTCCAAGTAACTGTGAATCAACAACAGGCAGCCTCAAACCAAAGTATGAGTGAAAGAAAGAAAATCATTTATGATTTGATTTAATGTTCCAATCAATATTCATTAAACTATGGGTTTCTTAAGGGCAAGTATTATATTTTTGTACATTTTAGTTTATTTCTTATATTTCTATGTCCCTGTTAGTCTTTTAAGCTATTTATTCTACTTATGATAACATAGACTAAAACAAAAATAATAATGAAATAGCTAACATATTGATTATATAACATGTATAAAGTACTGTGAAAATTCAATTTAAGTGGATTAGCTTATTAAAAATTTCAATAACTATCTGGGAATGATTTTTGGGTGTTTTTATCTTATGAAAACAAGTTTATGGTTGTCAAAGGTATCTATGAGGACATTGATTTCAGAGCAGTCTTAAGGTTTTCTTGTTTTTCTGTACAGTCATATTGGTTTCTTTGGTTAGGATTCCAAGATATCTGTTACACCTCCTACCATGAAATAGGCATTCCAAACAGGAAGAAAATGAGAGAAGGGGAAAAAGTCTGAATGCTATGTTCCTCTTCTTTCTTTTTTCAGAAAACCAAGAACTTTCCCAAATTACCTTCCAAGAAGTCTTTCCATGCTTCTTATTAGCCAGAATCATATCACATGTTCATCCCTAGATGTATGTATTAGCTCAAGTAGTTTAGACCAAACACAAATCTTTCCCTGGATTAACCAAATCTGGGAGCATCATAAGCAAGAAAAATAAGACTAATCAACGTCTGTTGAGTGAGCAAAGAACATTAGATGCAGATTTCTTCCTGGGCAGTTAATGAAAACCTTTATAATGTATGTTTTTATTTTGAATGATGTGAATATATTAGCCAAATCAAACCTGCAAATTTAACAACACTGAAAATAGGATGAAAACAAATACAAAAACTCATGCTACCTATAGAATACAATTATAATACAGCATCATTGTATGATGTTACTGCTTAAGATGCAAAATCTGTGTCTAAGAAGCCCAGCCTGAAGAATATTCTACATATTGCCTTCCCGGGTGGTGCTATAGGTAAAGAACACATCTGCCAAAGCAGAAGACATAAGAGATGCAGGTTAGATCCCTGAGTCAAGAAGATGTTCTGTAGGAGGGCATGGCAACCCACTCCAGTATTCTTACCTAGAGAATCCCAAGGATGGAGAAGCCTGGAGGGCTACGGTCCATTGGGTCACAAAGACTTGGGCACAACTGGAGTGACTTCACACACACACACACACACACACACACACACACACACACATGGCCTGTAACCAGTGAAATGATCATGATCATGAAAGACAAAAAAACAGAATTCTTTCTGTATTTAATGAAGACATGAGGACATGAAAACTTTATAATACATGATTCTTGCCTGGATACATTTGTTTTAAAAACATTGGAAAGATCTGTGAAACTTTATTGGCTTTATTATATCAATATTAATTTATCAGCTTTGATGGTTACATTGTAATTATGCATCAGAGTCCTACTGCATAGGAACTACACACTAAAACTTATGTTAAAATGATTTGGTCTTATATTGGCAATTTAGTTGCAAATAGTTGAAGAAAAAAATGCTCTTCGTGATGTTTTTGCAAAAAAACTTTGTAAGTTATATTTTCTTTTAATTTGAAGAGTTAATGAAAGGGAAAAAAAAAGGAGCTCAAAGTCTGCTCCTTGAATAGGTTTTGAATCCTGATTACCACTTGCCAGCACAGAAATTCTGATTCAAAACCAAAACACAAACAAACCAAAAATGAGAGAGAAAAAAGAGAGATCAACAGCTCATGAAACCTGTAGAGTCTGGTAAAATAAATATGAAATGTGTAACTTATATATCTGTAAACTTCACATCTCATGATATATGGCTGACTCCCATGAAAGTGTTACAGAAAATAAAACCACAGACTCCAGATTTTACACAAATGTATTATGTATATGTATTATGTATGCCAAATATATACATATATATATATATATAACATTTATTGCCTAAGGAAAGTGATAAGCATGCTTACAAACCAGTGACTTGAAATCTTCCCTTTATTATATCTTCAGCTTTTCTTTTATTTATAGGTACATCCTAGAATATCCTCATATTCTTGGGGACAGCAAAGAGCAAAGAACCTTATGAAACTTTGGTAGATTGATGAAGACTTTGGGATTGTCAACAAGTGGGGAGAGGGTTGGATCAGTAGCCTAATTTAGCAAAACTTTAAAAAGCTATTTGAAAGGAATTTTAATGACAGGACGTGAAGGCTTTGGTTTCTGTCCAGTAGAACATTAGCATTTCATTTAACATAATACTTCATTTAGTGATCATTTATCTTTCTAGCTACTGATTTGCAGTGATGACTTACGGAAGGACTGATTTCTTCATCTGAGAGCAACTTCCACTTAAACTAATTTCACAGGCAAAATGACAAAGCACATCAGGAAATCCACAGATATGAAAATAGATTAAAAAATTGAAAGAAATGAAAAAAAAATTGAAAGAGAAAGAACCATACATTTTTAAAGCATGTGAAGAGGAGAGTGAAAAAGTTGGCTTAAACATTCTGAAAACTAGGATCATGGCATCCAGTCTCATCACTTCATGGCAAATAGATGGGAAACAGTGGCTGACTTTATTTTTCTGGGCTCCAAAGTCACTGCAGATGGTGATTGCAGCCATAAAATTAAAAGACACTTACTCTTTGGAAGGAAAGTTATGACCAACCTAGACAGCATATTAAAAAGCAGAGAAATTACTTATCACAGAGGTCCGTCTAGTCAAGGTAATGGTTTTTCCAGTAGTCATGTATGGATGTGAGAGTTGAACTATAACGAAAGCTGAGCACCGAAGAATTGATGCTTTTGAACTGTGGAGTTGGAGAAGACTCTTGAGAGTCCCTTGAACTGCAAGGAGATCCAACCAGTCCATCCTAAAGGGGATCAGTCCTGGGTGTTCATTGGAAGGACTGATGCTGAAGCTAAAACTCCAATACTTTGGCCACCTGATGTGAAGAGCTGACTCATTTGAAAAGACCCTGATGCTGGGAAAGATTGACGTTAGGAGAAGGGGACAACAGAGAATGAGATGGTAGGATGGCATCACCGACTCAATGAACATGGGTTTGGGTGAACTTCGGGAGTTGGTGATGGACAGGGAGGCCTGGCCTGCTGCGGTTCATGGAGTCGCAAAGAGTCGGACACGACTGAGCCACTGAACGTAACTGAACTGAACTGTGGTGAAAGTCAAAGTCGCTTAGTCCTGTTCCACTCTTTGCCACTCCACAGACTGTAGCCCGCCAGGCTCCTCTGTCCATGGAATTCTCCAAGCAAGAATACTGGAATGGGTTGCCATTCCCTTCTCCAAAAGCATGTGAAGGGGATCTTAAAATAGGTATTGATTAAAATATGCAAAGAGTACAAAGAAAGAACAGAATAAGATTAATTAAGTATTAGTACCTTGTCCAAGGTTATATAGCTTCAAAGAGGTAGATATAAATTCAAACTCAGATGATCATGATGCAGAGCCTCCTCTCACTCTCTCTCTTTTTTTTTTAAGCCATGTTACCTGTCCTCCTGATACTCTAATACTGTTTAGGGAAAGCCTAAGATTCAAAAATACATTTATTAATTGCTCCAGGATTTCTAGTTCTGACTTTCTCATGTACTGACTGAACAGACTTGGGAAAGTTACAGTCTTTCTAGGACTTAGACTCATAATTCATAGTACCTGACACATAGGGCAAAAAGGAAGATGAATAATACACTGTATACAAAAGTGTTCTATATTCTTAACCCAACAAAACAACAACAAAAAATAAAACTCAATTGTTTATGACAGATGCATTACTCAATTTTTAAAATGCTGGATAAAATGTAGTCTAAAAGCAATTTTACTTGGCAGTCAATTAGCATTTTCCTTCTATTGCAAAGAAAAGGCATTTTGAAAATTCAGGGGTACAGGTTAAGGGCTAGCTAGGTTATTGACTAGTAATTTATTTGCTATTGTTTGGGTGCTGTTATTTTGCATTTAAAAACAACTAAGTTTTAGACCTCCTGACCATATATGAAATATTTATGCAGACTATAAAAAGTCAAATCCTCAATACCAAGTTCTAAAATTTTCTTTTATAAAGTAGAAAAGCTTTAAAAAGTACCCTTTTGATGCAAAGCCTGACTCGTTTGAACTCATTTGATGGAAAACACACTTTGAAATGATGTAAGACTATTTGAATTCTATGTTTATAAGTAATATTTTAATTAATATTTTTGGACAGTTTAATATAAGTAGAAATTGCTGCCCAAGCCCATGCTGAGAATAGTATACACAATCATGTAAACTTTAATTTATTTATTAAATGTGAAAACCTCTCAATTGGAAATATATCTGGCCCAAAGTATTTCAATAAGAGAACTTGGATCAATAAAAATCAAAGTAAATCAGTATCTTTAAAAGTCTAATGAAATTAAAGAAGCTCCCAATTGTTAAAGTGCTATTCCAAGTGAAATATCTGAGCTAGAAATACTCTAATTCACTACTATGCTATATATGAAACAAAATATATCAAGTAGATGAATTCTATTTATTTTTTATTGGAGTAAAAGAAAGTGATTCAGTTATACATACATATATATCTATTTTTTTTTCAGAGTTTTTTCCTTTATAGGCTATTACAAAATATTGAGTAGAGTTCCCTTTGCTATGGAACAGGTCCTTGTTGGTTATATTTTATAAATATATATATATGTGTGTGTGTGTGTGTATGTGTGTGTGTGTTTATATTAATACCAAACTCGTAATATGTTATAATTGATATTTTTTTAAAGAGAACTGACTAAAAGACTATTAGAAGTTATTGTGGAACTGTAACTTTTATTTTTAGATTTATAGGGAAATTTCTAACCTCCAGGAGCAATGGGTCATTGTAAGTTTAGATAACAGAAAGGAAAGAAATGGATGGACTGTACCATGTATGAACATTAACCCATACTTTAAGGGATATGCTAATTTTTCCTCTGTATTAAATATTAAATCAAATAGTTTCTACTTTGTAGACAGTATAGATAAAAATGGTGTGTCTAAAAGAGGAATGATAATGTTTATAAACCCCAAAGGCTTTTGTACTTGTACTTAACTATGACACTTAATTAGGGTAGCTTATAAAGTTTTGAGTATCTGAAAATTTTTACTCTGGCTTCAATTTAATCAGTGTTTTTCCTAGGAAATTTTCTGATGGCTGCTTAAACAGGGACAATTATTCTAATCACACTCAGAATATAGCATAAATAAAAGTAAAGTCATAAAAAACAACACAAACATTTTGCATATCTGAGAATTAAACAATGAATTTTTGTAATTTTCTCTATGTTTGATTCAACGTAAAAGAAAAAAGCTATCTACATTTCACTGTAGGGAGTATAAATACATCTAGATGGAAAAATTACATTGAAAAGTATAAAAAATATATAAATAAAATGTCTTATATGTCAATAATTTTAATATATAATATATTGGTAAATTATACACTGAAGTAATTAATTCTTAGCTCTGAATTCTTAACGGAGCTAGTTAAGAATTGGCAAAACAATGGCAATTGGCAAAACAAAACAATTTTCCTAATGGCAAAACAATAATGATACTTGCATAACAATTTTAATTTAAATATTAAAAATTACTTTTTAAGGTATCCCAAATGCTTCAGTTACACTTACTGGTAGATTTATAGTGATGTGATTTTATGTTAACATTAACATATATTTTACCAGTTTTATGCCAAGGGAATTAAAATCAGGAAACCCATAACGAGTCTCCTGTGCATAAGTTAAAATATATCACAGATCAGTGGAAAATATCTCACTTTTTAAGTCTTAAATATCAGTGAGATTTAGGAATTTGGTAATTGAGTTACCTTCTGTCATCATATAAATTCAAATTCAAATTCCAGAAATCACAACATATTTATTCTCAGACTGTACATAAAGTGTTGTTGTTCAGTTACTAGGTTGTATCCCACTCTTTGTGACCCAATGGACTGTAGCCCACTAGGCTACATGTAGGCTACATGTAGGCCCATGAGATTATCCAGGCAATAATTCTAGAGTAGGTTGCCATTTCCTTCCCCAGGGGATCTTCCCAGATCAGAGATAGAAACTATGTCTCCCACATTGGCAGAGAGATTTTATCACTGAGCCACCAGTGAAGCCTGATATATAAAGTATACATCATAAAAAGGTCAGTGCCTACTCCAGATATTCTTGAATATGGACCCTTAAAATCCTTGGCAGTAATTGTGTCATTGGAAAGTTAACTTACCTCCTGGAGTTAGTTTCCTTCTTAGTAAAATGGGATTCATTAGAACTACTTGAAATTATTGAGAGTTTTTGTGAAATAACATTAGATACAGCTCAGTATTTGACACACACAAACCAGAAATTGATTGTTTTGGATTTTTAATGTATGTTTTATTTTGTTTTTCCTCTTCCTGTCCTGTTCATCTTCAGCCCTCAACAAATACTGTGAAACAGCTTGTCATGCCTGGATCATATCCTTGGTTAATATCTTCCAGAGCTTCATATCCACTCAAGAAAAAACTGTGGGCCACACAATGATGCACACATTTAATATTAGGTTTGGAGAAGACTCTGATGTTGGGAAAGATTGAGGGCAGGAGAAGAAGCGGGCAACAGAGGATGAGATTTGGATGGCATCATCAGCTCAGTGGACATGAGTCTGAGCAAACTCTGGGAGATAGTGAAGGACAGGGAAGCTTGGCGTAATGTAGTCCATGGGGTCCCAAAGAGTCCAATACGACTGAATGACTGAACAACATCAACAAAAGCATCGGACTGGGAGGGGCTCTAAAGTTATATGTTACATTACCCAAGTGATGTTTGAACTTGTATTAAGGAATCAGTTGCTGAAGACAAATGACTAAACTTTTTTTTAAAATACTCTCAGAAATGTTTATAGTGGGAGTGAACATCACTATAGTGCTTGAAATGCTCTTATCTGTTAGTCAAAGTACTAGCACATATCAGGCAACATGAAATCTAGATTAAGGACATTAGATTCAGCCTGTTCTGGAATAATACGTATCTCCACTTTGGGAAAACAGAGATACATTTCCTGTAGGTTTGCAGTGTATAGCAAATAAGGTGTGATGTTTAGAGTTCATATAATTTACAATATCACTGCAACTATTACTACTACTTAAATATTTAGTACATAGCATGCTATGGTTATTTGGCACAATGTCTATCAAATGTGTGCCAGACACTGTGCCAAGCCTTTTATAAGAATCATCTTCTAATTCCCGTGAGGTTATAAAATAGATTACATTATTTCAGCAATTTTACAGATGAAAAAACTGGACATTTAAAATTATAGATGTGGATTCATCAAAGATGGTTGTTAATAGGCCTATCTTATCTGAATATTATAGAAGTTTCATAATAACACACTAATTTTTAATAAGCTAGATTCCCTGAGTCTCTTCCTGTAAATGAGTACTAGACAATCACAATCAAACTAACACAACTTGGATTTTCTATTCTAGGCTCAAGTGAACCTTTTTTTTTTTTACTTTTAATTGCTTATATTTAGCCCTCTTAGTCATACTAATTACATACTAATAATTGATGCCTCCCTAGAACTAGGTATCTTGTTTAGACTGGATGCTTATATAAACTAATACTACTATAAATTTCTATTCATAGAATAATGCATATCCTTGCTTCCTTAAATTCAGAGTCATCTGCAAGACACAGAAAAAGGATCGCAAGTGATCATCTGGATTACAGAAAAATGATGTTTTGTTAATTTCACTTTATCATATCATGAGTGTTCCCAAGTTTGACTCAGAGAAGGAAACATTATCAAAGACTTTATAGTTTTCAATGCTATTTTACATCATTCTCTGTCCTTCTGTAATTTTTGTCCTATATTTTGAAGGAGAGTTTATACCCACATCTTTGTCTTACCCAAAGGCAATCTCTATAACATTCATATATGGTGTGAGTATTCAGTTCAGTTCAGTTCAGTCCATCAATCCTGTCTGACTCTTTGCGACCCCATGGATTGCAGCACGCCAGGCCTCCCTGTCTATCACCAGCTCCCAGAGTTTACTCAAACTCATGTCCATTGAGTCGGTGATGCCATCCAACCATCTCATCCTCTGTCGTCCCCTTCTCCTGCCTTCAGTCTTTGCCAGCAACAATGTCTTTTCAAATGAGTCAGCTCTTCACATCAGGTGGCCAAAGTATTGGAGTTTCAGCTTCAGCATCAGTCCTTCCAATGAACACCCAGGAGTGATCCTCTTTAGGATGGACTGGTTGGATCTCCTTGCAGTCCAAGGGACTCTCTAGAATCTTCTCCAACACCACAGTTCAAAAGCATAAATTCTTCAGGGCTCAGCTTTCTTTATAGTCCAATTCTCACATCCATACAAGACCACTAGAAAAACCATAGTCTTGACTAGATGGACCTTTGTTGGAAAAATAATGTCTCTGCTTTTTAATATGCTGTCAAGTTAGTCATAACTATCCTTCCAAGGAGCAAGTGTCTTTTAATTTCATGGCTGCATTCACCATCTGCAATGATTTTAGAGTCCAAGACAAAAAAATATGTCACTGTTTCCCCATCTATTTGCCATTAAGAGATGGGACCAGATACCATGATCTTAGTTTTCTGAATGTTGAGGTTTAAGCCAGCTTTTTCACTCTCCTCTTTCACTTTCATCAAGAGGCTCTTTAGGTCTTCACTTTCTGCCATAAGGGTGGTGTCATCTGCATATCTGAGGCTATTGATATTTCTTCTGGCAATCCTGATTCCAGCTTGTGCTTCATCCAGCCCAGCATTTTTTATAATGTACTCTGCATATAGCTAAATAAGCAGGGTGTCAATATGCAGCCTTGACATACTCCTTTGCTGATTTGGGATCAGTCTGTTGTTCCATGTCCACTTCTCACTGTGCTTTCTGATCTGCATATAGATTTCTCAAGAGACAGGTTAGGTGGTCTGGTATTCACATCTCTTTAAAAATTTTCCACAGTTTGTGTTGATCCACACAGTCAAAGTTTTGGCATAGTCAATAAGGCAGAAATAGATGCTTTTCTGGAACTCTCTTGCTTTTTCAATAATCCAATGGATGTTATGATGTTACATAAACTTAAATTACATTTCCAAAAAGAAAAAAAAATGCAAGTTATGCTTCAGTAAAATGTGTGATTTTGAAAATTCACTTCTATTAAGGATTAAGTCTGGTTAAAAAGAAACTCAAGTGTATGTATGTGAGGGTCATGTGATGTCCATGCAATTTCTGATCTTTCATGATCTGAAAGAAATTCATCAAGAAACAGATGTCCTTAACAGATTTGTCAGTTTTTATACATTTAATACAGTCAAGTCATTGATTGCCCAGAGCTAGACCTTTTATATGTATAGATAGGTATACAGAATAATTTTTTCTTCTGTGTCCAAAACGTACTGCTTAGAGACTTGAATGAAGGTTCTTTCATTTCTTACTTTATCTTAACTTGTTTCCTTTCCCTGTTGACAGTTTCTTTTGAAATGAAATTAGGCCACTGCAGACCTTCCAAAAATCATGTACTAGATGTTAAAATCACTCTGTTTCAGGTGTTTAATCAGAGCGGTGGCTTGATATGTTGAAGTTGTTGATGTTTGTTTTTTTTAATTTCATAAATATCAAATTGACAAGCCCTGTTTCTTTTCTTTTTTTAGTTTGTCCATTTGCTTTTCTTCTTTACTATTCTCTGTTAAATTACACTTTCTGGTGTGTATCATCATTAATACACAAAATACTTATTTCAGTGCTCATCTTCCTAGTAGTCTTTTCCTTTGGAGTTTATAATTTTATAAATTGTTTGAAAATATTAAATTTTACTAAACTGTTGCTAAAATTATTTGTTCTTATTACAATAAAATTGTGCCTGATCTATTGATTATGTACACATACACATTCATTTTTCAAAAAATCCTTTAAAAAATACTTTTTGCTTCCATGGGCAAGATTTATGTAAAATAATTTGAATTCTCTGTACATAAATGTGCTTAGAAAAAATGAGACAAATGTCCCACTGTCCCTTAAGATCTGTAAATTAAACTCTAAACAAAATATATTGAAGTCAATAATGCAGTGAAAAATATACTTTCAGATGATATGATAGTTGTTACAGATAGAATTATTGGGGACTGATCTGAGAAATGAAGGTGTAGAAAGTTTGCCTCTGGATAATATTTTACATTTAACTTTCAAAGACTTTGTAATAAATATTAATTTTGAATATGATTTTGAATGAAAAGCTGAAAATGATGAAAATGAAATTGTAAAGATTTTAGAAGTATTCTGGTCCGCAAATAATGTTCAGTGCTTTGGGATTTCAGGGCAACCATATTTAGTTTGGAATTTTTCAAAGTAAGCTTTCTGTCACCTTTCTATCATAGAAAAATAAATCTATATGCATCACTAGAACCATCATATTTCATTTTACATGCAACTTATTTTATAATAAAGAAAAACATAGGCATTTTCAGTAATTTTGGTGTTTCAACTAAAGACTGCAAGCCTCATATTTGTTCCTTTGTGAAGTCTAGTACAAACTAGGGAATTAAATTTAGCATTTTTAAAATATACAATGCTTCAAATTCTGCCCATGTGATAGTATAGATCACTGAACTTTCACAAACTTTACACCTGTGTAACTTCTATAAATAAAAAATATATGTTACTAACACCACAGAAGTCACTTCTTCTTTCTTTCTAGTCAGTAACCTGTATCTTTAAAGTTTGTATTGACTTCTAATAAAGTATTTATCTCCTGTTTTTACACTCTATGAACGCAATCATATAGCGTGCATGCTTTCATGTTTGTCTTTACTTATTTGATTTTATGTTTGTGTCTCTTTATTCTCATCTCAGCATAGCATTTCATTACGTTACCATTAATTTATTTTCCCAGCATCCATGTAAAATTGTTTAGTTTCCAGTTTGAACCTATAACAAATAATAAACCCATAAACATTCTCATATAGATTTCTCATGAACACATGCATGTTTCTGTTGAATAACTATTTAGACATGGATTCACTAGGCCCTAGTGTTAGAGCCAAAACTGGCTGGACCAGCCTGATCTGTGACTTGATGCTTCACTTGCACATCCCCCTCTTTCCGTTTTTTTTTTTTTTTTTTTTCTCTCTTTCTTTCTTTCTTTAGGTAATGATTCCTTTGCAACTAATTGCTTAAAGTAACACCTCGTAGTTAAAGTTCTGTCAAGCGTATGGTGTTTTTCCTCTTTGAAATACTACCTACTACTCCTCTTCTTTGTAAGCATTCTTCAGTCCAGAAGAGAGTCATGTAAGATAAGTGGGAGACAGTTATTTAAATGCAACTTGAATGCAAGATAGTACTCAAAAATTAATATTTATTACTAATTCTTTGTAAGTTAAATGCAAATTTTATCCAAAGACAAATTTTTTACACCTTCATTTCTCAGATCAGTTCTCAATAATTCTATATGTAAGAGCTATTACATCATCTCAAAGCATATTTCACTGCCTGGCCCCTTTCCTGATCCTTATCAAGAACCCTATTTTGAGCTAACATTTTGATACAGTCTTGAGGGCACTAGTTTGCTTTGGCTTCCTTTGACAGGCAAATAAATAAAGCTACTCTTTTCTTCTTTACCTGAAACTGTATGTGATTTTGATTTGGTGCCAGTGTACAAAACCAAAATTTTAGCCGCAATAGGTTTTTTATTTAGTCAGACTAGGTAGAAATTGTCAAACAACTTTTCCAAGTGGTTGTATCAATTATATCTCACTGGCAACCTGTGATTGTTTTTGTTGATCCATATTCTAAAATACACTTTACTCTTCATTTATATGTCTATCTATCATCTATCAATACTTATATCTATTTCTATATTTTAGTAATAATCTCCATTCTGTGCTATATGTTGTGGAGTCACATTGTGCTTTTGGTGGTGGTGTTGTCTTACTCTTTAATTTTTCTAAAACTAAAGAGACAGAATCATTGCATATAATTACTGGCTTATTTGATATTCTCTTTGGAAAAATGCATTCTCAACTATCATGCCCATTTTTATTGGATTGTTTGATCTTTCATTTTGGCTTTTGAAAGCTGGCTTATTTGCTGAATTTTTATATCATATGTGTGCATTGGAAGTATTCCTTCTCACTTTGTGACCTACATTTCTAATGTTAGGTGTTTTTAAAACAGATGTAATAAATTTTAATATATTAAGCTACACATTTAGTCTTCATGACTTTGACTGCTTTATAAGGGAGCTATTTTAAGTCAAGT